>NC_141617.1:33306659-33606659 GCF_047967505.1 Dipteris shenzhenensis | reverse complement strand
ATTGGGAAACAACAAGATGTTAATGAAGAACCCGAGGGAGCCAAAGAAAAACAAGAGAAAATTCAGTCTCCTTGTGCATCACAGCCTCAAGCAAAGAATGATTCTATAGCAAAAGCATTACAACCTCCACTTGAATTAGAGACTCAATGCATTCTTCCTACACAAGAAGTAGAGACTCAATGTGCATCTACAACATCACATCTTGCGAAGGAGGAAGAGATTGAGTCTATCCCGATTGCACCAGAAGTAGAAACTCAATGTACACCATCTACACAAGAAGTAGAGAATCAATGTACTCTTAGAGCATCACAGCCTCAAGAGGATTCATCAGACTCTATTCTGTTGTAAAGCATGTAGAAAGAAACATGAGTCCTTGAATATTTTTACCTTGTTTGTGTTGACTAATGATAGTGTTTTTTTTACTTATGTTAAATGTTTCAATACATTAGGATATTTACTTATGATATTTATTCAATTTGTATTATTATTTGTTTATATGTGAATACATAAGGGGCAATCTCTCATGGATACATAAGGGACATTTATCATGGATACACTTGATGAGAATTTGCAACTCAAAACAATAAGATTACTCAAATCATGCTATAGGGTCAAATTATATAACATTATAGAATCATAAGAGCCACACTTCTTGACAATTTGCTACTAAAAAATAAATTGTATTAAGTGGCTAGCAATCGTTCAAGAGTATGATTTTACCTTCAATATTATAAAAGGGGGTTATTCTAATTTGTAGAATGCCTTAATTGAATTGGAAGAAAGTCCTAAAGTGAACCTTGTAGCATCCATGGAAGTAGATGATCCATGGTATGGAGGTGTCTACAAATTTTTGGCTACCTTTTCTTTTCCACCTGACTGCACTAGTTATGAGTGAAAGAAGGTCCGCAGAAATAGTAGGTGCTATACACTCTTTGATGGGGTGTTGTATTGCCAAGGCATGGATGGTGTATTAAGAAGAGTTATTGATGTAGAAGAAGTACCCAAAGTGTTGCAGCAATACCATGATGGTTTTTGTGGTGGACACTATGCAACAGATTACACACCAAGAAGATTCTACATGCAGGGTATTACTGGCCAACTATTTCTAATATGATCTGCTCAGCCTACCAGTGTTGTTGCAAAGAATACAAAATAAGATTAACAACTATTACAGGCCACATAGGCGAGATTACACTAGAAGATCTCATCATTAGTATCTCTTTATCTTCTCAACAATCCAATCTTCCACGGACTTCACGACCGTATCCTCAACATAATTACAATGAAGGAAGAAATTCAAGCAGTCACATATTGTTTTTTTATAATCTCTTTGGGAGGTCCTTATTGTTCTTTCAGCATTTGCATCAAATCGGCCATATCTAGTGCTGAGATAACATAGGTTGCTTAAGAAGTCTAAGAGATCTTGTCGTGCTTTTATAATACATTGTAAAAGTCTTTCGCTCTCTGCTATCTTTTGAGTCTCCTCCCTCTCTGCCCGCCTCTATGCATCGAATTCCTCTCTCTCCATCCGTGTAAGTGGAGAGTCTTGTCGAATTCTTACATCTCTCCTTGGTCTTGGTCAGCAATCCATTCCTTGAGACTATCGATTCCGAACTCCACATCTACAATGATGCCAAGGACATCCATGGTGGGTGGGGAGATGATAAATTAAGAGTGATGAAAGAAGAATGTGCTTGTAGAAGGACTAGGATGGATGAAAAAAGGGAGTGTGATAATTATATTATTCTTTTCTTCAATCGATTTATTTCATAGATTTAAATGTATTCAAAATCTATCATCTCATATGTCTCTCACATTACGGTCTTGCATCTTTTACTTCACTCAATCGACAACTCACCTCTCTAAATTTATTGAGTCGGTTTCACTTCATTCGAAGTCTAACTTATTATATACAATAAATATCTCATTATGAGAATCTAATAATTATATCATTCTTGTGTTCCATCACTTTATTTTATAGATTTCAATGTAGTCAAAATCTATCATCTCACATGTCTTGCATTACGGTCTTGCATCTGCAAGTCTAACTTATTATATAAAATAAATATCTCATGATGAGAATATAATAATTATATCATTCTTGTGTTCCATCACTTTATTTTATAGATTTCAATGTACTCAAATCTACCGTCTCACATGTCTCGCATTACGGTCTTGCATCTTACTTCACACAATCTAGTAGTCTAGCATTCTCCAACCATCATCTTAGTGACATCTTAGCCTCTTCCAATTCTTTATTATAAATATTTCATCTCACATTATGAGTGTGTAGTTCTATAAATCCCTCTCTAGTCGCTCGTCTTCTACATCTCGTCCGCAGCTTTATAGCCAAACACTTTTTTCACTTTTCTCTCATTACTTCCTCCTCTCCTCAAGCTTACTCCTTCCATCTTGCCAGCAGCCTTACAGCAAAACACTTCTTCCACTTTGCTCTCGTTACCTTCCTCACTCTCGTTACCTTCCTTTGCTCGTTTCCATGGATCTTTTTGAAGTCATCGATTTCATCGAGCAAGCCATTAGCACCAGCAAAGAATGGATTGCTATCGTGAGAACTAGGAAAAGAGGGAGGAGAGAAAGAGATATCTTTGCATGTGGCTCGTTATGGAAGATTTTCACCCCAGGAAGCGTAAGCCATTTGGAATAAACAAAGTGCTATACAATAGAAAATTTATAATTCCTTACTTCTCTTCTGTAGTTTTAACTACATCGATGATGATGAGATGAACTCAACCCTTGAATGGGTTGAATCTAGGATTTTAAGAGAAAATATTAATGCCTTCTAGTGAGAGCTTATTGTAACTTTTGGTGTTTGTCAACACCTTTATAAATATTGTGAGAGTTTGCTTAATAGTTGAGGAGCATTTGTGGATAGAAAAATTAGGTTTTTGCAGGCACTTGAAGTGTTGAAATACTTATGTTGGGGAGCTTGTTTATGCGTTCAACTTATGAAGTGAGCAAAGATCTCACAAGTAGCTTAGATTGTGGGTGATAAGCTAAGTAAGGATAATTATAGAATATGGTTATATTGAATGTAGAATTTCATGATGGGAAAAGGTATAGGTGAGGATGAATGCCGATACTTACTGGAAATGAATCCTTCCAAGGAAGAAAATAATAACAAAATATGAAGAGGGAGAGGAGAAGAGTGGAGATGAGGAGAGAGGGCATAGCTAGAGAGCACACCACAAATGACTAATTGCACACTAGATTTAGTTGAAAATGTAGAATATATACAAACCCGTTTAGGGTTAGGGTTAGGGCATCTGACCCTTTCCTTTATAGCACTCTATTGGGTTAGTTCTATGCACATATGATCACATGATCACATGATGTTGAGTGCGAACTCTCAACACCTTCCCTCAAGATGATGATTCTGGGGAATCAAAGAAGGACTGAGCATTACATTCCATCACACCCCTTTAATGGGAATGTCCTTCCTCTGCATCAAACCAAGAGCTAGTCGGTGTTTCTCGAAAAGCTCTTTACCGAGTGATTTGGTAAAGATGTCTACAACATTCTCTTTGCTATCACACTCTGTTCCATGGGAGTGGCTGCAATCTTGCAATCTTCCATATGAAACTTATTCACGAGACTGTCAACATACTTGAGCTGACTCATAAATGTGCTATCTGAATCTCTTGAGCACTCAATACCAAGACAATAGTGCATAAGTCCAAGATCTTTCATGTCGAACTCTGTAGATAAGTCTTGTTTTAGTTTTTTGATGAAGCTATCCTTGCTTCCGGTCACAATCAGATCATCTACGTACAAAAGTGCAATAGTAATGTCTTCCCCATGAACTTTGTAGTAGAGAGTATGATCTGCATTGGACTTCATGTATCCCAGATCAACAAAATACTTATTGATTCTATTGTACCACCTTCTGGGTGCTTGCTTTAAGCCGTATATACTCTTCTTAAGATGGCAAACCTTGTTCTCCTTTCTTGGTTCAACATATCCTGCTGGTTGTTGCATGTAGACTTCCTCGTCTAGGTGACCATTGAGAAATGCATTCTTGACATCGAGCTCATACACATATTATCTACGGAGTGTCACTAGTCATATCAAGAACCGTATGGAATCCATCTTTGCTACTACTAGAGCATAAGTCTGATCATAGTCTTGACCATATTGCTATGCAAATCCTTTTGCAACTAGTCTGGCTTTGTATCTTTGAATACTTCCATCTGGATTATACTTCACTTTGTATACCCATTTGTTTTCTATGGCCTTCTTTCCTGGTGGAAGGTTGCATTATTACCAAGTATTATTCTTATACAAAGCATCCATTTCTTCATTCATAGCAGTTTGCCATTTTGGCTGTCTACTGCATCTTCGAAGTACATTGGCTCTTCTGTAGCCATGATGGTAGTCATAAGAGCATAGTTGGTGTTTTCAACCCAAATTGCTTTGCCTTTCTGAGCATATGTCAATCTGGATGGTAAATCGTCTGAGCTGCTATGGCTCTGCTTGGGGTGTTGCTGGAAATTCTTGCTCTTCTTCATCAACCTGTTCTATAGATGACTGTGAAGTTGATGCTTCCATCTTCTATGTATTTGAGGTTTTCCATTCTGATTCCTTATCAAAGATTACATCTCTGAAGATAATGACCTGTCGGTTGATGGGATCATACAACTTGTATGCTTTGCTTTCTTCACTGTAGCCAACCATGATGCATTTGCATGACTTTGCATCCAATTTCCTACAAATGATCATCATGTATGTGGGCATATGCTATGCAACCAAATATGCGGAGATGCCCAATGTGTGGCTTGTGTCCAGTGAATGCTTCATAAGGAGTCATACCCTGTATCGGTTTGGTAGGAAGCCGATTAAGCAAATAGTTTGTAGCGGCTATTGCTTCTGCCCAATACTAACTAGGAAGATGCTTCTCACTAAGCATTGCTCTAGCATTGTCTGCTAAAGTCCCATTCTTCCTTTCAGCTCTTGCATTCTACTGAGGAGTATCTGCAAAAGTGAATTGTCTTTGAATGTTGAGACTTCTACAAAAGTTCATGAATGAAGACATGTATTCACCTCCTCTATCTGATCTCATGACTTTGATCTTTCTACCTGTCTGGTTTTCTACCATGGCTTTGAATTCTTGAAATCTAGAAAACACTTCAGATTTCTCTTTCAGAAAGTAGACCCAACAATATCTGTTGTAGTTGTCAATAAAAGTCAAGTAGTAAAGTGAACCATTGATGCTGCAGGTTTGGGCATAACCCCATACATCTGTATGTATCAAATCAAGAATACCTCGTGCACGAGAGGTACTTCTACCAAAGTTGGTTCACTTTTGTTTGTAGAAGCAGCATGCTTTGCAAACTTTTCCAAGAAATTGTAGCTTAGGAATCCCGATTGCCATATTTTGATTCTTGAGATCTAACAAGTACTTGAAATTGACATGACCATATCTCTTGTGCCATTTTGCAGATAGTGGCATCTCTTGCGATTGAGCTAACATGGCATGGTTTTCTGGTACTGTAGCTAGCATTTTGTACAAGCGTCCTTCCTTGACACCTTTTGCCACTAGTAGCTAACATCTTCTAAATTTGTCTCTGATAGTGCATTCATCTCCGTTGAAGATGACTCGGTAGTTGTGTTCCATCATTTGACCTACTAACAAAAGGTTCTTGCTGAGTTTCTAAACATAGAGTACAACTTTCACCTATCCCTTGAACTAGATTCGGTGTATTGTCTACTATGTAGATGACATTTTTCTGACCTTCTAATGTGGTTTCATCTCTGTGCGCCATTCCTGGTAATTTGTCATGTGAGATGATGCACCGCTGTCAATATACCAAGGATCCTGTTTTGCTTGGTCAACTTGATAGCTAAAATCCTCTTTTGGATTGTAGTCAATGTCTAGGTACATTGTATTAGTTTGTGCATTTCCTCATTTGCAAGAAACATATTCCCATGTTCATTTGCAAGATTATTGTGACTAGACTATCCACCACAATGATTTCCTCTGTCGCAGAAATTCCCTCTATTACTGTTGGATTGACCACCTTGGTCATACTGCTTCTTGCAGCAATCTCTTTCATAGTGTCCAAACTTATGACAGTAGTTGCATTGAATGTTTGACACATTGGTGGATGCATTCCCTCGTCCTTGGAATCTTCCTCAGTTGGAATGATTTTCTCTACTGATGCTGTTGCTGAGGATGATGTTGTTGCTGATTCTGACTTTGTTGATGATGACCTTATTGTTGCTGATGATTACCACTTTGCTGGAATGATCTACCTCTACCTATGCTTCTGTCTGAAGTTGTGAATGCTTGATCATTAGAATGACCTTTTCGTGCTTGAATGGCTTGCATCCAAAGTTCTTCACCAAGTAGGACTAACTGGAGCTCTTCCAATGTTGGAATTTGCCATTGGATGGAAATACTCTAGACTAGATTCTCGTATCCCTCTCCTAGTCCATTCAGGATTACTTAAACCATTTCTACTGGGTTCATGCTCTCTCCTGCTACTACGAGTTGACTGTTGTAGTCTTTTATCCTGAGTACGTAAGCATGACCAATTTCGCTGCAGTTGCAAAAACTCTGGTTGATTTGGTTTCTCAGTGTGAGAATCCTAGAAGTGTTCTTTGACTCGTAGAGAGCTACGAACATATCCCATGCTTCTTTCGATGTTTTGACTGTGTTGAGTTGTCCTAGCATAACATCTTGCACATTCTGCTTGATCAAATGATATGCGTACTTGTCTTCCTTATCCCATTCTGCCTGAGCTCGAGGAATGGCAAGATCTACTACAGGTGTGGAAACTGTTTGTGTAGCTGTAGATCTCGCTAATGGTGCTGTGACAATAGGTGGAGTAGAGCTACTGGTGGTTGGATCATCCAATGGTCTAGGTGTAGATCCATCAACATACTCCCATTTGTCCTGAAATACAAGAATGGTCTCCACTAGGTATTTCCATGTGCCATAATTGGAGTTACTGTGGGGGTTAAAGGTCATTGTGCCTTTACCCTAGTTATGTACAATACTCAAACACATATATAAATGAAAGAAAAAGAAGATTAGGGTGCACCCACCAAAAACTTGTGTGGATCTCTGTTTCTCTCTCTCCCTCTTCCGTTCTGCTTTCGTTGAGAGCACTCTCAATTGGTATCAGAGCCCGGGTGATCTAGCTAAACGTGTGTGAATGCCTGGAACCTCAGCAGCTCTGTGGGAGGAAGGAGAAGCTCTGTGGGAAGCTTTGTGGGTGATTTTACTTGCATCCGACTGCACAGAGACCTTGAAGGAACCTTTGGAAAAGTCACTTTGGTTTTGCAAAGTGGTTTTGAGATCCTATTAAGTGTTTTCAAAGAAAAAGTCATTTTTTAAGCTTTTCCTTGTTTCACGACAGAGACTCCGTATGAACATGTAGAAGCAACCATTGCTTGCTTTTGGTGTCCATTTCACTTTAGGAGCTTGGAAACACCTTCATTCTTGAATTTGGGATCATTTCGTTGGGTTTCTGACTCACTGTGTTAGTTTCAATGTTTTTCTACCCAGGTGTTGGAACTCAAGTTTGGAGCAACCATTTGCAGATCTGTCACTTTTGGTGGACTTAGGAGGTCCTAAAACTTCTATGTTACTCATCATTCGCACTCCGATGGAGTTTACAAACAGTTCAGTTTCCAAAAATGTTTTTCAGTCCGTGTGTTGGACCCAGTGATTGGGACCATGATTTCCAAAACCGTTTGTCCCATTGCATTTTAAACGCCTAAAAACCCCTACCTGTCAGTTCTTATGTGATTTAGTGGAGTATTTTTAGAGTTATAGATCTCTATGTATTTGATTTCGTCTCTCTGTTATGCATTTTGCATTCTAAGGTTTTGAAACCTTAGATTTATGCCACATGGCAGTGGATAAGTGTTGACTCCCATTTCTCACTCATTGGTTGGGATTTTGGAGTTCCAACAGAAGAGAGATATTTGCAGATTGTCTTGCTGAGTCCAATTATGCAATGGCACCCATGTTTTGAGGCATCTCAGGTTCTATTTTTAGTAGCGATCATTGCCGTGGGACCATGATTTCTTGAGCATACCTTATGCAGATCACTCTGGTTGCAGTTTCAGTCATGTACACTCATTCATGGTGTGCATTGGGTTGCAGTGGATGATTTATAAGCCATTTGGATGCTTTGCGATCCTTATTGGATGCATTGATAGGCCCAAATTGCCTTGTGGGATGCTATTTTTTATGGACGCTTTGCACATGGATGCTATTTTATGTTGAGGGACAACTTTGACACATTGCAGTTGATGCATTGATAGTGTTATGCTCTCTTGGATGAGATATTGTTGATGCATATGCCCATGGACGGTGTTTATGCTTGAGCCATTTGGCACTTATTGGCATTTTGGATTGCCATTGTAGTTAGCATTTTCTTTTGGGCCAGATTTGCTCATATGGATGCATAGTACATGCACATGAGTCAGCTGTATCTTTTGATTCTTTGAGCTTTGATTTTTGGTGATATTTCACTCTATTGTGGCATACACATTTGGGTGCACCTGGTATTTGGTATGATTCTCTCTTGCAGGCACTAGCATTTGAGATTTTGCTTTATTTGCATCATGGCATCCTCTTCCATGTCTGAAAAGGAGTTTTTGATGGGACAAACTTTTCTTTGTGGAAAGAACAAATAAGGGATGTGCTTGTTCAAAAGAAGCAGATAAAACCCTTGCAAGGGATTGCAGCTAAGCCTGCAGCTATGTCCACCATGGATGATTTTTTCAAGTTAGTTTCATTAAGAAGCTAAACTTTTATATTGGCGTTGAAAGTTTGTATGCCCTAATAAAAATAAATCTTTGAAACATTCGCCAGAATTTGAAACTTTTATGCAAAAAAATTTAAAGTTTCGCCAGGATTTAAATTTTTTCCTTCAAATTTCCAAAGAATATATATAAAAAAGTATTACATTCTACTAATATTGTGAAACTAAAAAAATGATCTTGAAAACTTTCGCCAAGATTTTATATTAATATATAAGCATAGCTTCGATAAAAACATCCATGATGTCCACATATGAATGGAATGAGTTGGATGCATTGGCAAAGTCTACCATTAGACTTCATCTTGGGGAGACAATTTATTTCACAGTAGTCACTGATAAGACTATGGAAGATTTATGGAAAAAGCTGTGTGCTACATATGAGAAAGATACTGCCTCAAACAAAGTCTAACTCATGAAGAGATTGTTTGAGCTACACATGAAGGAGGGAGTATCCATAGCTTTGCACTTAAATGAATTTAATTTCATTTTCAGTCAGCTTCAAGCTCAAAAGCTGAATTTCGATGCGGAAATGAGGGCAATATTTCTCTTATGCTCATTACCATCCTCATGGGATACTTTACCTACTATTATCAATAACTCTGCACCTGGTGGGAGTATTGAACTTTGATGATGTGTTTGGTAGCTTGTTGGCCGAGGAGATTAGATGGAAGTCAATGGAAGGCAACAAGCAGGATGCAGCCTTAAATGTGCAAAGGGACAGATCACAGTCCAAGGGGAAGTTTCAAGAAAGAGGGAAGTCCAGTAGCAAGTTTAGGGCACGAAACATTGAGTGTCACTATTGTGGCAAGAAGGGCCACATGAAAAAGGATTGCTACAAGCTTAAAAGAGAGCAAAATGATAAGAAAAAGAATGCAAATTGGGGTGCAAATCAAAAGGAAGAGAGTCCATGGGAGGACAAAGGAAAAGTGAAGATCGAGGAGATCAATGCAGTCACACATGATAGTGACAATGACATTCTCTTCGTCTAGTTTATCTACAGAGTTGCTTACCACTTCAGATGATACATATTCCAAGGATTGGATTTTGGATTTTGGTGCTTCATTCCATGTTACTCCCCATAGGGAATGGTTCTCCACTTATGAAAACATCATTTGACCACTTAAATTCACACTGAACTTGCATAACTGTTGGAAAGCATCACGTAACATGTATAATAACATGGGAACAGTAAAAGAACATAAAAATATATTTTATTCATTGGCCTCAAAGGGCAGAGATTTACAAAATGATTCAAGTTACACCAAATGAACCTAAACAACATCTAGGGCCTAAGGGAGGGATCGGAGCGGATGCACTTGGCGAGGGTAAGATCCTTGTCCATCACTGTTACTCTTTTGACATGGATAGCACATAAGTTCGCGTCTTCAAAAAGAGCTACTGTCATCTGCTCAGTTGTCTCCTGAATTGCTCCCATAGCGCTTGAAGTGAAACGCACATCATCCTTGTAATGCTGTGCTATTTCACGTACAACACGCTGGAAGGGTGCATGGGGAATGAGATTGTCCACACTAGTTTGGAACTTGCGGATCTCTTGAAGGGCCTTCATGCCTGATTTTTGGTGCCTCTTAATCTTTGGGGGACCCTGCACTAGCCTCTGGACATGGCTCCATGGCCGCTTGTCCGCTTTGAACTTCTTTCGCCTCTCCTCCCTTGCAACCACCTCTTCAGACTCCTCTTCCTGTGTCTAGTGGGTCCTTTAAGGTGGCTTGTCGTGCCTAGGGGTTTGCTTTGTCCTTGGTCTCTTTTCCTTTTCATGAGGCTATGAGATAGCAAGCTGAGGCTCTTGCTTAGCTCGTACTAGAGGCTCCTCATATCTGATAATTTCGAGGCATAGAGGGTAGATGGTGCTCTTCCGTGTGGTCTGCTTGGTTGGAGGATTGGGGCCAAGGTTTATTATATCTATGAGCCCACCAAATACTTCCTCTTGTTGTGGCCCTGTAATCTCTCCATCTCCTCTCTTTGCCCTTCTTGCTCCCCTTGTTGCTCTAGATGCTCCATGCCAGGACCCCATGGAGGAGGGAGGGGTAGTTGATCAGGATCGACTGGACTATTTTGCCCCTCTTGGGAAACCTCTCTACTTCCACGGTTAGTTGTGTGGAAGGAATGAGAGGACCCTTGATCATGCTTGGATCCTTCCTCATACTGCGATTTGTCATGGTGCTGAGATCCCTCGGATCCCCCATGAGAGTCGAATGGTGGGGGCTTGCATTGCTTGGACTCCTGATGATGAGAACCGCCTTCAGATCCCTCTTGATCATTGCCCTCTTGGCCACTGGGGCTTGCACTGTGTTCAGAGGCCATGGAGTTGTGAGGAGGACAACGGGTAGCATCTAAATGGCATCCAGTGGGTCTAGTAGTTTGTTTAACTCGTGCCATAGAGATGAGGGATTTTAGGGTTTTGAATTGCTTTATATAGTCTTTCTTAAAGCACTTTAGGGTTTTTCTTTTAAATTAAGGTTTTTTGAGTGCACCCCCTCCCCCCCCAATCTTTTGTCGTCGCCAGCTTGGTAATACTTAATCTTCACCACCCTCCCTCCCAACCCACTCACCCCTCTGCCCTGCCATGTCGCACATGCAATTCTACAATTTCCAAACAAATTTGTAAATTTTGGAATCTATAATTGACTCAAAATAGTGTTAACTTTATTCATCAAACATTTTACATTTGGGACTCTCTTAGGATCGAACGCCTCCCCTGTCTGACTCTACGTTGCAACCAAAGTGCAACCCCTTGGCTCCCTGTTGAGGACTTCCAAGCAGCACATCTCCTTCTCTTCTTGACATGTTGAACCGCTTTTGCGAGACTTGAGACCTCTACCTTATCGCGCTTGTGAGAGTCCTGGCCTCGAGACATCTATAAAACCAATCAAACATTTTGTGTAGTGCATTGCTTCGCGTGATACCACCCCCATGCCTTGTATTCTTGAAGTATGCTGCCTTTGCTCTGTAGTGTGATTTCTCCATTCCTTGAGTATTCCAAATGGACAGAGGGCATACTAGTGTTTACATTCTTTTTCGAAGAGATCAATGCTAACATATCATCTGGTGCATCATCAAGAATGCAATCCAGCTCATCATCTGAATCACTATCATCTTGTAAACACTGAATCTTAACCTCATCATACACATCATAGTTCACATGCACACAATCAACACTTGTTGGTCCCACCCAAACTAAGTGTTTTAACTGTAGGTCTTTCACTTTATCATCAGTAATAGCCACTTCAGCTTCATCACTATCAGACATGATTGAGCTCTCATCTTCACTGCTAGTTTCACCTCTCTCTTTCTCACTTGATGAACCTGAAACCTCAACCTCTTTGGTATGCACAATCACAGTGTCAACCACAAACTGATTGCATTCAGCCATCATAGGCACATCATCACATAACACTGGAGCATGATCATCATCTACACACACAGACTTATCCTTAGCTACCTTTAATGGGCTCTCAACCTTTCTGCCATCTATGGTAGCAACCCCTTCTCTCGGGCTCTCTTCTGCTACCTCACACAGAATTGGTTGAGCAACATCCTCCTCCATAGCAACTGACAAGCCTCCATTCATACTAAGTGTAATGATTTCCAGCTCCCCTACATCATCAACTCTATGCATCTAGTTCCTTCAACAGTGAAGACAACTGACTCTCTTCCTCTGATGAGATGCTCTCTTCCTCTGTCTCACTCTCTGTCTCTTCGTCTGTGACTGTCTCCTTAGGTTCCTCTTCCAATTCCAACCTATAGCTCATATTGCACTGCATGGGTACAAACATAATCTCTAGTGTGGTCTCCATTTTGATCAGGCTAATTGCCTTTCCTTTCCCCTTATCCTCCCATTTCATACCACTGGTATAGAGCTGATTCAGATCTTTCACCTCCATACTATAATCACTATCATTTGTTCTCTGCTGCACAGGATAGGCATCTCCTCCTGCCTTAGCTGGCTTATCACAGTGAGGGCTGATATGTCCCCACTCCCCACAATTCCAGCATTGCACATTACTCGGATACCCTCTCCCTCTTCCTGCAGACTCTATCCAATCCAAGCTTAAAGACTTCATGAGCTCCACTGCTTCATGAATATCTTTCTTCAATGAATCCTCCTGTTAAGGAATTGTTATAGTTTCTTTCTCAGGATGTACATTCACCATCTCTGGAACATTCACATACTTCTTTGGTTCTTTCTATATTCCCAACTGCCTCATACGCTTCACATTCCACTCCTTCTCACGAGCAACTCTGACAGCCTCCTCTATCCACATTCTTCAGCTCCACCTTCAGACGGAGGGTAGGCTCCAGACTAGCCACAAACCGGTCTCTCTTTATCATCTGCAGGGGTACTTCAGGAATCAAAGCCTCACACCGTAGACTCCACAGTCTACCAAACTCTATCAGATACTAATCCACATCTTGACTATCGTTTTGCTGAATTTTGCACAACTCCTTCCATACTTCATTAGGGCTCCTGGATTGTGCAAACCGTGCAAGAAAAGCTGATCTCACCACTGTATACTCCGGATTTTGCTGTTGAGGATGAGTAGTCTTGAAGACAGCCACTTGAGTCTACAACCATGCTTTTGCATCTCCCTGCAAGCAATAATTCAAGATCTGAAACAAAATCTTAGGGGTTGCCCTATCCTTCATGTGTTGTAAATTCCATCTTTTCCAGGAATCTCACTGCATTCTCATATGGCATCCCCCAAAACTCTGGAAAGTCCTCTGCCATCTCTCTCAGCTCTTCAACACTACAACTGACTGTACAGCTTCACACTTGTAAACTGAAGTGCACAGTCCTCCATGGAGGCACCAAAATGTGGATGGACAAAAGCAGTAGAGTCTAATCCGCCTTCACAGCCACCCTCATCCACATTTAAAACAACCGAACACCACCATCAGAAGGCAAAAGGCATTCATTCAACATCCTTCTCTCTACACACCTTCTGATACAACTCATACACTGGCCACATTTCCTATGGAAGCCTAACAACCTCAGTAAGAAACCCAATGGACCACACAGCCCAACGCTGAGCTCAAGCTCACACTGTCTGAGCTCAAGCTCACAAAGCATTCAGATACAGAATGCATCCAATCCCTCAATTCACCGGACAACCACCCATAAAGTGACCACGGTCAAAAGTCTTATTATATCTTTCCCAAAGATCATCAGCAAGCAGTGGTAATGATGCAACCCACCATTCTTGCTCTTACAGAACCACTTCACTATTTATTTCCTTCTCTTGCTCATAGAATACTCCAAGCTCATGACTTCATGTTGCCAACAGCAGAAAATCATACCATAGCTATTCCTCAAGCTTTTACTAAGCAATAGCTCATAATCAACCACGTGCAAGCCCACACGGAAGACACCTCAAGCAAAGACTTCAGCCTCTTAATCTCATGCAAGCCCACATCCCCGTACCAAGCATTCCCGACCAAATCCCCTAAGTCTTCATCAATAGCAAAGCTGGTAACACGGTGGATGATCGAAATCCCATCATCGCTCTGACTGGTTCTTTTGTTTCTCAGAAACCCAAAGAGCTCATGCACAGCTCCCTCCTTCGTTGGCATATGATCCCCAGCGCTGCAGTAGCTTCTCCAACCCACCTGCTCTCCAAGCTCCTTCTCCCATGAACATTCCCCCCCGTCGCATACCAAAGCTCTAGCCTTCTCCTCATGCAATCAACAGCAACCAGCAACCCACGATCCCTTCTCCAGCTCCAAGGTCATCGGTAGCCCTGCCTCCGCGCCATCCTCTTCTTGGTCCTGCAATTCACCACAAAGCTCATGAAGCTCTCCGCGCTGCCCGCCTTCTCCCTACAGTTGCGATGCCTCTACACTCTCCCAGCTCCTTTCCTCACAAGAAGCTTCCCTCGCCCATCATCTTGTCCTCCCTGCCTTTGCGCTTGCCTCCTTCTCTATGAGCCACCGGTCCCCTCTGGAATCCTCTTGCAGCCTCAGCTAAGTCCCGAAGCTCCTTCCCCTCGTGCTTCTGAGCTCCTCTCTTTTGCCTTCCTGTGGTCCTTCAGCTCGTATAGTGGCGACCCCCTGCACTACGAGCCCCTCTTGCTCACTACAGAACCCACCCCGTCACCTCTCGTCCACCCAAGCCCATGGACTCCTCCTCCCTTTTGCAACTCCTTGTGTAATTACCAAGTTCCTTCTCAGACCTTCTACCTCCCTCCTCGTCCGTGACCAAAAAAAGCCTCCAGCTCCCCCGTCCTTCCGCCTGTGACCCTTCAAGCCTCCTCAGCTCCACGTGAAGTCGACCCCTCCTGCAAGCCCATGCGCAGCTGCTCTTTTATGCTCCCAATTCACACCTCCAACTCCCCGTTGCGTCCACCGTCAGCAAGCTCTCCTTCAATCACACTATCAACACACAGCCCAATACTTAGAAATAGGACCTCTGTAAGCACCACTTGCTCCTCAGTGCTCTTCATCACCGAGCATCCGGCACCCCCAACTAGTTCCACATGACCTCTGAACCCAAGAGGCTCCCTTAAAAGCAATAGTCCACCAGAGAGAAGCGCCTACAAAGGAAGCCTACATCCAAGGCTTTAGTCTCCCAGCTAGCCCGTCGGATACTCCCCCTCTCTCCCTCCTGGAGCTCCTTTTTGCCGTCACCTTCATCAAGAAGAGCTTGTCCTTCATGTGAAGCTTCTAGACCAGATCTCTCTCCGTCCAGGATCCTTGTGCCACCTTCATAGTTTCCATCTTCACGTACCACCAGCTCACGACTAGAGGCTTCCTTTCCTATCACGTAGCCATGTGCATGCATGCTTTTTTTATTATAGCCACGTCACCTTTGCCTTTTCACCACTCTCCCAATCCTTCAACCTTAGACTAAGGTGCCTACATTCCAACCTTAGGCACAACCAACTAGCTATGTACATAGCTATGCACTCACCCATCAACATGCAACAAGTGAAAACATTTTTTCATTTTTATCCACACAACGTCATTGGACACTTCTCCTTGTGTATGACTAAGGAGATCATGAGTAACATGAACCATCCATGATGGGTTAGAGACCCGCTCCATTGGGTCTCAAGGTTGAGATCCTAGGCTCCCTTTCCTTTCAAGGATAAATTTAAGACTTTATTTTATAAATATCAACATGAGCTTAAGATGGTAAATTTTAATTGGAATCTACATCAAAAAGTGGCATTCTTGAAGAAGTGGATAAAGACTTGTAAGGGACTTCAACTACTTTTAAAAGCTTCCCATTACCTAACTCAAGCAATCTTTTAATATAGTTGTTTGAAGTCTTTAGGGAAAGCCCATCCTCTTCAATACACCTTCCCTTGGAAGCCTTTTGTATATCAAACAATATATGTTCAAGGATCTTAATCACATGATAAAAAAGCTACCCTTATAGAGGTACCCAAAAATTCTACAGAGTAATGTCCTTAGGCAGCAATGATTATTGGAGAAATGGATAAACACTTATTTCTCTTTCTAAATGCTCACACACACACACACACACGCACTCACATAAAAGTGTCTCAGTTAAATTTTCTTACAAGCAAACCCCTTCTTTTGCTCCCTTTGTAAAAAAATTGATAGTCCCTCCCCTCTTACTGTATTTTTACACTTTAAATTAGTACTGAATTTATTGATAAACTTGTCTATTTTTTGTATATATGAATTGTTCTTTGTGGCCTACTCTCATAGGATCTTTAATTTTTGAAGTCCTTGTCTTTATAGTCTTTATAACCATTTTTGACACTTTGGTTTAAAAGTAATTAGTGTGTTTAAATATATGAGTTTATTTAAAACCATCTTCCCTTTTACACTTTAATTAATCAAGGGAAATTATTCTAACCTAATTTTGTAATGATAATTGTATTCTAGTTGTTATATAACCCCCTAAGCCCTACACATTCACACCTATGTAATGGTCTTGTTTTCTCTAGGGCTTTTCTTCTTTTTTAAAGTAATTCCCCCTTTCTTTTCCCCTAATTTTTTATAGCATATTTATTGTCATTTACCTCCTTATGCTATTTTAACCCCCCACTTTTATTTAACTGCTAAATCAATTGTGTTTTTTAATTTTTACCACCATATATTTTTCTCTAACCTAACCCCCTTTTCCCCTCTAAAACATAAACCCCCCTTAAACTTTACTCTTTTTATACCTACCCCTACCATAATACTTCCTAACCCTCACTCGTACAAACTCAACCACACCTTTCCTTATCATAATTCCACTCCCCCCAATGATTGACCTTGCCATTACTACTCCACCCACCCCCACCCCTTGCTATCAACCCCTAATAATACGTGCTAAAGCTAACATAAAGACACCGCCCATGCACGTTATCCCTGCATGTTATGGGTCATGGTGCATGTTAAATTTTTGTCGTACAATAACTTTGATTCGTCTCCTATACACACTCATTTATGAGTTCACCCACATGTTGTAGTGACAACGCTCTTTTTTTTTAATGGTGACTACACAATGTTGATCACGAGACTTGCTGGAAATTTTCACAATGTCAAAAATAGCTTGATCTTGTGACTCTGAGCACCCTTCCCATCGCTTGCACGTCCACTCGCCTTCTACGTGGACCTTGGGCTCTTCATGACTTCTCCTCACAGTGAGGTGTGGACACCCTTATTCAAGCTCCTTGCTTGTGGGCAGCACAGCCACCCGATTCTCTCATCACGTAGACTTTTTTGGAGTTGTCTCCATCTACTATGCCATCATCTCTTCTTGGTTTTTTCTTATTATCTTCGAGTTGACGATTCCCTGTGGGCATCGGCTTGAGGCTGATAGTTCTCATTATTGAGGCTCACACTACCTCCCAAAGCTTCACCACCTCTCCTTTTGCTTCTACTTCTTGGCGCTAAGCAAGACCGAGATCTTTGTGTAGTATCTCTGCCCTCCCTTGTGGACTACCAGCCAGCAGCTCTTACTGCAACTCAGTTTGATAGCCTCTGGTTGATAACATGTCTTCCCAACCTGGCTTGTACAGTAGCTCTTCCTTTTTGGCTCTCAGATGGACTTAGAGGTAGTCCATCTCGTGACTTAGTTGCTAATAATTACAACACCCTTTCTGTTTTGAGAGAACTTCTTAACGCTTTGTTAAGGTGGGATGTAGGGCAGTAGACTTGTTTGCTTGATCTGACACTTGTCCTTTTTCCCTTTAGTTACTTGTTATCGATCCCCCTATTCCTCCCATTTGCTCAATCTCTTTGGTTGTTTGTACATATATATATATATATATATATATACTTAAGTCCCTTCTCTTCTTGAGTATTGGTTCTTTACACTCACTACATCGTGTATAGATCCTTTTTTCATTAATTCTGTTTGTAAGTTCGTACATATATATTCGTTAGTTTGCTTTAATTTTGTCTTAGTCTTTCTTCCACAAACTGGAATTTTCTTTTAATGGTGTATGTTATTATTTATTGACTATAATGAGACAAGCAAATAATTTAACCACTTTATCCTACAAATTCCTTATAATTTTCTTATTAATTGATCACGTTATTTGACTTTAATACTTAACCAATTTATCATAGAAATTCCCTATAAATTTCTTATGTAAGCTTAAATCTTTTATATTTTCGAATATTATCTCTTTGCACTCATATTAACATTTAATTATGCAAGTAATTTATGCCTCCTATGTTATTGTTTATTCTAACTTCTTTACCCTCTAATGGCCAAGTAAACCCTCATTGCTATCTTAAAATAGGAGTTCATTTTTAGTCATTCATTTGTGTTGAAAGTTCTTACGAGATTTGTCATTACCTAACCATAAACTTAGGCAAGCATTTTTTTCAACTATGGATTTGTTTTAAATTGGTTATGGTCATCTAGCTTTTTTATATCATTTTATAACCATCTATGATTTGCTTTTGAATTCAATCAAGCATGTGGAACACCCTCCTTGATTAGTTTTATCAAAAAATGAGAGGATCTCTAAAGGATGTGGACTACCCCCTGTGGTGTTTTAACTTATGTCACAAGTGGTTGTGGAATACCCCCCATATCGGTTAAATTGGCACACACACATACACGCATGTAAAACTAGTTAATATGCCACATTTTTCTTGGTTTAATTTATCATTAGCAGTATACCCTCTAGGTGTTGTGAGTTCTGTTCATTGTGATAAGTTCCATTAAATTATAATATTTTTTCATTTGTAAGGGTGTGGAATACCCCCCTTGTATAATTTTTTTAAAAGGAAACTATCTTTTGTAAGGTGCGGAATTCCCCTTTTTTAATTTTTAAATTATGATGCCCCATCTTTTTTCATTTAAGAATCTTGATAGTTGTCTTGCTCTATGGTATAAGTGATAACAAGCTGGGGTTTACATGCATAACCTCTCTTCCTTCACAAAACTATGATGTTCTAACACATTATTTTGTCTGGATGGAAGCAGGTAAGTAGACCCTGACCTCGAAGCCGGACTACTTGACGGATTCGACACTTTTGTACCAATTCTTCACTTAAGTTTACAAACTCAATAAAAAACAAAATTCTATTGCCAATCCTCTTGCTTTCCTTGCCAGAATTTTTAGATTGCAATATTGTCCAAAGTTCCTTCAAACTAGTTTTCTTCTTTTTTTTAAATCAATCCATTGCTTTTTATAATTATCCAAATGAATGAATTAATTGTATAGTTCATTTATTGATGGGATTATTAAATCTACACACACACACACACACACATACATATACATGCATGTATATGTATGTATGTGTGCGTGTGTGTGTGTGTAAATATAAATACAAATACAAATAAATATAATCATATATTCTATTATATCTATATATATTTAGATTTATATATAATTCTATGTATATGTATATATGTATATATATATATATATATATATATATATCTTTCTCTTTCTCTTTCTCTCTCTCTCTCTATCTCTTCTCTCTCTCAACTATTCATTTGCCACGTTTGCGAGTCCAAGCTTATTGCCATGTCATCTAGACTTGTCTTCCAGGCCATGTCATCGATTGTCTGTCGCACCACGTCTTCTGTCTTTGGTGGGCCATGTTGACGGGCGTGTCTGCCATGCCACATCATGGGTCTCGAGATGTCATTCACACACCACGTCGTAAGTTTCACATGCCACATCGTTAGTTCATGTGCCATGTCTGCACTGTGCAGTCGAGATCCACGTTGCCAGGCACTGCAGTCTCTAGTCCAACCCATGCCATATCACCATTGGTGAGTGCAACATGCTCGTCATGTAGTATCGCATTGCTGTGCAGTCTATCGGTTTGTGCAATCCCTTGTTGGATGTGCACTCTGCTATGTGCGATTGATATGCAATCTGCCATGTGTCATCACCTGCTGTAGTTATTGTGCGTGCCGCCATGTTCTTTATAGGTAGTATAGAATTTGGAACTAGAGGGTCCTAGTGGTACAGAATCCCCTTGAAGAGACCATGTATTTTATCATGGTAGAGGCCATGGTGCATATAGAGGCAGAGGTTTCTCATCTAAAAGATGTGGATATGATTCACATGCGTATGGATAGCTTGGTGATAAAGGTGAGAGCATGCATAAAGCAGGAGATTTTATGCACAAACATAGGGGAGAACTTCACCCCATGGTAAAGACCATGCAAGGTCTCCTAGAAGAGATGGTGTAGGTCATTATTGTGGAAAATATGACCATTTTGAAAGAGAATATTTTCATAAGCAGAATCATATTGCTAGAGGACGAGGCTGTAGTAGACATTGATATAGTCATTATGCAAGATATGATGACGCATATTCATATAGAGATGCAAGCTATGCTAATAGAGGTGGTCTGTCTAGAGGATATTTATTTTCCATGGAGCATGTATTTATTAGCATGATGCTTGCTAAGAAAACAAATGTTTGGCTCATAGACTCCGACTACACTAATCATATGACATCACATGGTAAATGGTTTGATGAGAAGCATAATAGGACCATGAATGAGGAGGTTGCCATAGGGTATGATACATTGCATAAGATTACTCGTGTTGGTTGTATCTATACCCCTTGTCACAAAGTATGGTGTCGAAAGTAAGCTTGGGAATGTATTAGGTGTGCCAACAATCACCAAGAATTAGCATCAGTTGGACATATGGTTGATCAAGATATATGCGACTTTTGGATGCTTCATTCATGATTTTAAGAGAGGAAGACTTGGGAGATTGATATCTAAAGGAGAGAAAGAAGACGAATTGTTTACATTTGATGTAAGTAATCCAATGATACATCATGATTCTATGTATGCAAGCAAAGTAAGCAAGATGCTGATATTGAATTATGACATAAAAGAACTGGTCATGTTAATTATAGGCAGTTGAAAGACATGCAATGGAAAGAAGTTGTTAGATGCTTGTTTATGTTTAGACAATTGAATTTCAATCATGTACATGAGGCTTGTTAGTTTGGCAAGAAAAAAAGACTCCCACTTCCTAGGAGAGAAAAATCAATCACTATCCCTTGGGTTTGCTTCCTAATGACATTTGGGGCCAATGTGGGAATTCATCCGGGAATGGTGCAAAGCATATGTCACATACCTTGATGATTATAGCTACTATACAAGGGTACATTTCTTGAACGATAAAAGTAATGAATTTTAGACATTTGTGAGATTTAAGGCAATTGCTGAGATGCAAATTGGATGCTACATAAAATGAGGTTATATGGGAGGGGAGAATACCTCTCGGACGCATTTGATGTAGATCTTTAGGATCGTGGCATTAGAAGACATGCTACATATAGGTATACAATGTAAGACAATGGTGTTTTAGAGAGAAAAAATAGAATAATTGCTAAGGTAGCGCAGGCTATGACGAATGGGATGCATGCGCCATTATACTATTGGGCTGAGGCAATAAACACAACACTACATGTCATGAATCGGACACCTACTACACACCACACATAATCTGACTCCATATTAGAAGTTATGGGGCAACAAACCTATGGTTTCATACTTCAAAGTCTTTGGATGTGTATGCTATGTACATGTGCATCAAGAGATAAGGAAAAAGATGGATTCCCGTGCAGTGAAATGTTTGTTCGTTAGTATCCTTGAGGAGAAGACAGGATATAGATGTTTTAATCCTCATAGTAGAGAGGTGTTCATAAGTAGAGATGTTGCCTTTGATGAGAGGGGATCATGTTTTAAGCCAAGTGCAACCATTATTGATGAAAGAGAAGCAACTCATATGGATGTGCCTATGTATAAGGTTGCTAAACCAGTTAATCAAGATATGTTAGGAGAAATGATGGAAGAAAGAACTAATGTCAACCTATGTCAAGAAAATTTAGAAGCAATGCCAAAAACAAAGGCTAGCAAAAATTTTATGAGGATGTACATGAAAATCTGGTAATGAGAGCTTTTGAGGATGGATATCAACTGCCCTTGTTTTCTACTCCTAGTTTTAAGAAAGGTGTAGGAACTTACATAGCACCACATGCAAGGAAAGAGGCACAAAGTGATATAATGCCACGTGTAAGAAGGTCAAAGAGAATAAGACATCTGGTTGATAGATTGAGCTACAATGGGTTCACAAGGATACATTATGCTTACATAGTGTCTAAAATATAGCATATTGAGCCTATAAGCATTGGAGAGATGAGAAGATGGATGCTCTCATGAAGAATAAGAAAGATATTGGTTGTAAATGGGTATACAAAATAAAATGCCAACTTGATGACACTTCCAAAGGTCAAAGCAAGGTTGGTAGCAAAAGGGCATGCCCAAACACATGGTTTAGACTAATGAAACTTTCAAGTCCATTGCAAAGATGATAAACATTAGAGCTGTAATTGCATTAATAGCCATGTTTTTAGTTATGCCATATGGATGTGAAAAATGGTACATTTAAAGAGAAACTGTATGTGCTATGTACACCCAAAGCACCCAGATTATGTGTGCAAGCTAAAGAGAGCACCACGGTTTAAAGAAAACACTAAGGACATAGTTTGTATCACCTATATCCATTCATCCCTTGTCCCAATACTCATCCATTCATCCCCCAAAAATTAAATCCTTGAGACAAAGAGTACTTGTGACTCTCTTTAGCTTGTTATTCAATTTAACAAAAAGGTAGATTGTTTGTATGTGTAGATGCATTGCAACACTAAAAGTTATGGCTACCTAATACTATTAGAATTCTTTCTATCTTTAATGGTGTGCATGCCTTATCAACTACCCCTTTTGTTATAATTATCCTTTCTATCTACTATTTAGATTAGAACTTCAAATGATTTTCATGCATCCGAAAAAAGAAGTTATTCCAATATAGCTTCAATGAGATTAATGCAATAAGACGCAACAATTTTCCACTAGAATGCTCATATTCCAAAGCCCAAATGAAATGGGCGAATTGTTGCATCAATGCAATAAGCATATAAATTTACAAGGATGATAACTCAATACAAGAATGTGTATCAAAGCACATAAATTTACAAGGATGTTAACTTCACACGAACTAAATGGCAACTCCACTATAAATTCAACAATTACATATCAATTGACTCTCTTTTTAACAATGCTTTCTCTTTCAATGCAACCAATATCAAATTTGATATGATCTCTTCCTTGCTTTTCACTAAAAGTTATCTTTATTTAGGCCAAGGTGGCTTGTCATAACAACTGCTTCATCTCTGGTAAGAGGAAATCATGGTTTCCTTATAAGAGTCTCTACTAGTACACTTGATCAACACCCAATTCTTCCATTTTCTTGTGACGTAGGACATCATCAAACATTGATTTCTTTGATGGAGGTGCACACAAAATAAAGTGATATGGATTTTGCCTCTTGGACAAGTTATGATTTGATGGTCATTGTCCAATACGATTGTCTCTAGCTAATCTTGAACATTCAGAGCGTTCTTCATTCGCTTAACCCATGAACCATATTTGAAAAATAAAATTTTCTACACTATTCATGTAAATTTTATATGAAGGAATCCATCACGGTTGTATTATGACAATTTAGAGATGAATAACATGATGCCATACATAACATAAAGGCTTGAAGTGAGCAATGACAATCTTTTTATCAAGTCTCGTCATTCTTTCATGTTATAATAATTCTCTTGACGCCTTGTCCTTCGATGAATGTGTAAGTGCATAATAGATTGGTATGTCATTGTTGCCCATAATCCAAGCCTAAACAAAGAGAGAATGTTGGGATAAATGTGATCAAGGGCTTGCTCTAAGGTGCATGTGTGTATCTAGGGGAGTCACATGTGTGTGTGTGTGTGTGTGTAGTAGTAGAAGCACACCTAGTGCGATGAGGTGTCTAGACCATGACATAAGTGATGATGTAATGCAAAGGCTCCCACATGGGGAGGTGCCTTTGATTTGGGAGTTCCTATGATGTAGGGGCTGATTGCCACTGATGTAGGGGAGGTGCCTATGATCTAGGACACCTTTCTCTCTACTCTATATAAGGAAGGTTCTCCCTTCACTTCAATACACATGCTTTTAGCTTCACTTGTGGTCTTCCTTTGTATCATCATGAATCTCTTATATCCTACCCATCTCTTCATTTGGTATCATAGCCCCTAGGTTCTAGAGAATCCACCTTGAAAGTGCCACCTCATCATCTTCTCCACCACCTCCATTTTGAAGCTCCATCTTCCCTCTTCTTCAAAAATTTTACTTAGCTTTGTTCTCTCCCTCTGCTATGCCATTTGCCAAACCCTCTGAACTCCCCTTGGGACGCACCTCTGACTCAAAGCATTTCTCGTGATTTCGTCTCTGTCGCACGTACCAACATGAATACAGTGCGCTAATCTATCGTGAAATTTCACCTCTACACGAAAGGGGCGAATGGACAGTATCAGTGGGACCAACTCAGGACAGTGATACTCGGTGATTCTGATTGTCGACCTATCCTTCAAGCATAAGTTAGGCAATGCTAAGAGCTTGCTCCTGGTGAAATCTAAGCTCATTTGGTCCAATGGTTACTGAGCATTTAGCAAAAGACCAGTCGGAGAAGGCGCTACTATCATGAGAAATGCTATGCGTTTTTTTGGCAATCCTCCTAGGTGGACAATCTCTGGTATAAGGTCTTCAAATGCGCATTGAAAGCCCTCTCAGTTATGCTTCATAGAGCTTGAATAAGCCCTCCAAGTTACTCTGTTTTTCGACTACAATTTTGGGCATTTTTTTGTTGTTGGATGCCTAATGCAAGCTTGGAGATGATTTACTAACAATTATTTGTTAATAATGCCTAGCTCTTGTTCATCTTCCAATGCTTCATATGTGAAAGCAAAGAAGAAGAAACAAGCACCTAGATATGTCAATAGGAAGGTAACAAAACTTGTGAAAAAACAGCCAACTGGTCATACTTATGCTAAACAACTAGGCTTTTCTGAGTTTCTCTTAGAAATCTACATTTATATGGTGAGGGAGATTTCTTTATTTAGCAAGATTAGTCATTTTATAAGAGAGTAGCCACTGCCTGATAAAAATAAGACCCTCTTATGGCTACCTTTAAGATAGACAAGTTCAATGGCCAAGGTTTTCACACTTGGCAAATGAAAATCAAATTTGTGCTTATGAAAGAGAATTTGTGAGACTTGGTCAAGTCAAGGATCAATCATCTCAAGAAGGTGAATCCACCACAACCAAAGGTAAAGGGAAGACAAGTGACTCTTCTTTAACTACACTTGCAAATGCTAAAAGAATAGAGAAAGCTTATGCAATAATTGCATTAGGTTTGAGAGATGATTATGTACATCATATTTCAGATTTGGAATCCCCTTTTGAGGCATGGCATAAGTTAGATGTGTTATTTGGTGTTAGCTCTCATACTTTTAAGTTGAATTTGAAAATAAAGTTCTTTGAACTTAAGATGGATGGAGATAATGTTGTAGCTCATGTTAATACTTTCAGGAATCTTATAACACAATTGGTCCCAATCAACTCTACAGTTACTGAAGATGATGCTATGGTTGTGCTCTTAAAGAGTATGCCTCAAGACTATGATCATGTTGTGACTACTTTGAATAATCTTCCCCAACCCACACTAGAGGGCATCATCAATGCTTTACAAGAGGAGGAGAGAAAGAATACTTCAAGAATGGGTAAAGTGCACACAGAAGCACTTGCAATAAAGTTTTTATCAAAGAGCAAGTACAAGGTATGCAAGCATTGTGAAAAGACCAATCATCTTGAAAAAGATTGCTACAGGATTCATCCTTGCACTTATTGTGACAAGAACAATCATTCAAAGAAGTTTTGCAATGAGAAGAAGAAAAACGTGACAAATCTGGTTGAAGAGAGAACTCCAACAACAAATGAAGAATCAAACTTTGTGGTAGAAGATAAAGACTATGCTTTTTTAGCACTTTGTCTTTTGAACTTTATTTATCATCACTTGGTCAATTTTTGAGATTCTCTGCCTGAAGTAGTACTCCAAAAAGAATATTATGTGTTTTGTCTTTTGTAAATCACCTCTGGTTACCATATAATGTAGGCCATGTGATATGTGTTTAGTCTATCCCATTTTTGTGAACCTTGACCCTTGGATACCTTTGCTAGCATGAGATCCTAGCCATAGATTTATCCTTGACCACCATGAGATGGCATGAGAAACTATGTGACTAGATGTACCCTTGACATAGCATGAGGCAAACCCTTGAGGGGGGATATGTTGGGATAAATGTGATCAAGGGCTTGCTCTAAGGTGCATGTGTGCATCTAGGGGAGTCACATGTGTGTGTGTGTAGTAGAAGCACACCTAGTGCTATGAGGTGTCTAAACCATGACATAAGTGATAATGTAATGCAAAGGCTCCCACATGGGGAGGTGCCTTTGATTTGGGAGTTCCTATGACGTAGGGACTGATTGCCACTTGTCTATGATCTAGGACACCTTCCTCTCCACTCCATATAAGGGAGGTTCTCCCTTCATTTCAATGCACATGCTTTTGGCTTCACTTGTGCTCTTCCTTTGTGTCATCATGAATCTCTTCTATCCCACCCATCTCTTCAGAGAATTCTTGTCAAAAAAGCGTAGTCAACCCATCTTTTCCATCTTTCATAGCACCATGGCAACTAGAATGGCTTCCATGCCTTTTACAATTAAACCATTCAAATCCAAAATAAGAAACAACTCATCATAATAATGTGTTATCCGTTGTTGAACTTGAAAGCACATAGTCCAATATATTAACCTTTAGTTTGGAATGCTCTCATATTGTGTTTGTAATCCATGGACCATTGATACACATTTTATACTATGACCTCTTGACGGGACTGAGTTCATCAAGTCGAGAGGGACGGTCTCATACTTATCTAACCTATAGCTATATGCAAATCATTGTATCTGTGCTTCATGGACTCTTGCCAAAATAATGCCATGAAGGTAGAATGAAAAGAGTCAAGGATTACTCTCATACAATCTATCAAAGCCATGGGCTCTATGTAGATCATTAACTATATCCTTCACGGACTCTTGACAAAGCAAGTCTCATGAAGTTCAAGGTTCTCTCTCATACTATCTATCTAATCATAGGGCATCTCCACAGACTTGGTCCTCATTGTCTATGTACATCATGGACCCTAGACGAGCTGAATCAGTGCTCTCCCATCATCAAATCTCTCTCTCTATAACAAGCATGTAGAGAAAGGTATGCAAAGATAGCTCCAAGCCCTTTCCCCTGAGCATGAGTTGGTAGGATGCAATGCATAGCCTAGGAAGTATTCACTAGTGGTCTAACGAGGATGCATGCATGAATATCTCCATCAAAGCATCAACATCTTCCATTGACCTGGAACCAACCATGTTGGAAATTTGGGTTCCAACTCAGCTTGTCTCTTTAGAGATTTTCATATTTATAGCAATTATTTCAATCCTAAATTGTGATAAGCCTAGTCTACGTAGAAGTATCAAATTCATGAAGGGCACAACATATGACTCCTAGCTATATGTTAAGTGGCATGGCTCGGGAATGTAGGAAGGCCATGCATGAGGTGAAGAAATTACTATGAAGATCTCCTTTTTTCGGACAAAATGGTTTCCTATAAATTAGAATATTTGAATTTGGTAGGCTCACTACACTGATAAATGGATACTTACATGCACACTCTCTCCATGGGTTAGCAACAAAGGCTTATTCTTGGAGAGCAGTCTCCTCTCAAAGTCCATGGAATTACTGATAAGATACGGATTAAAGTTCCTCTCTTTAGTGTGCAATACATGTATCTTTGTCTTGCTCACGAGGCATCCAACTTTTCAAAAGTGAGAAGAGGCATTAATGCTACTCTCTAATGCATATCTCTGCAAGCCTGCATCATACCATTCATTTTATGCACATAGCAGCCAGAAGGAATGAGTCTTGTGTGAGTTGAGGATGATGGGGATGCTTCAGGCCGCATCTTCCAAAGTTGCAAGGAAAAGTCAGCCAGGGATTAAGCGAGCTAGAATAGGAACAGAATGAGAAGGGGTGGGGGAGGGCGGGAGAGACAGAGAGAGAGCATTTAAGGCTCAAGCCAAAAAAGCAAGAATTTCCTTGCATGATGGATGAACTAGGGCATACATACAACTCATGAAGGCAAACTGCCAATTTCAACATCTCATGCACAGTACTCTTTTAGATGCTTGGCTTAAATGCAACTTGGCTATTGTGGCACGCAGCAGCATCATGTAGGTCCACTGGCCATATACCAGCATTTGACACAAATATTTAGTCTTAAATGCAGCAAGCAGCATCCACTATTATTGAGCTGTTCTGTTGATAAACTCCAGCCTCAGATGCACCAGCGCCAAATATGGTTTGATTCTGCCTGGCCATGTGTAGTTGCAATATCTGGATTAATGACCATGAAATGAGGGACCTAACCAAACCAACCAAATTCATGCACGTCTGCCAGACAACAGCTCTAGGAATTATAGCATTATCATTAGAATGTTGCCGCAGGGCATTACATCATTGATGCTTCCTATGGTGTGTCAGCATCAAATGCCTAGGGTCTGCGTGCATCCCTAATGCGTGCATGTAAGCTCCCATGGGTCTGCACTTGCATAGATAAAAGTACATCAACAGGTGCTGGCATGTGATGGATGACGACAGAGAGAGAGAGCTGTGATAAATGGTGCAGATGCAGACCAGCTCAAACTCCCTTTTTTTAAATCTACTTCAGTCCCAGGCTGAAGGTGCGCCGGCACATCAGTCTGCCTATCTGCCTCATCCCCTCAAGCTCTTACATCAAACATTCCAACAATCAGACACAAAGACAAGACAGGGAACTTTGGATCCATCACCCATGAATGTAATGTTACCTTAAAGTGGCTGCTCCCATCCGGCGAATCAGTGGTATGCTTTGCAGAAACAAATTGCTGACGTCCTCAAAATGTGTTATCTCATCTTGTAATTTCTGCATTAGGAACATGGATTTTCTGTTCTCTCCAGGGAGAATAGAACTGAGCAAAAAATCTGTCGGTCCGAATTTGCTCATATCCACACAGTCAATATACAAGGTCCTCTCTAGATCCTTGTTCCTTGATTTCATTGCTGCCGTCTGCAAATTCCAGAATGAAATTGAGAGGCGTCCAAGGAAAATGAATACCGAATCAAAAAGCTTATCCAAAAGTTGCTTCGGTTTTAGCTGTAAACCAACAGAACAGTCTACTTCATCCTTGAGATTATGAGGAACGCACAGCTTACATACGTTTGACGACTAACGACACACAGACTACAAGGAATAACAATCGTCACATTCCAACAGTGAAAGACCCAAACGAGAAAGGATCTCATCGACTACTTTTTTGAGTGTGCCCTTTACTTCGCTCAGGGCATTCTTTATACCTTCCATTGCAAACGTAGCCCGCTCCAGCTTGAAACTCCGATTATACAGCATGTCCCTGTGACCTTCATACCTGCTATCACAAGAAGGTAATCATTCCAAACGGTAGGGTGACTCAGATACGGCTATGAAAACATGTAAACAGATTATAGCTTTACATTTTTTTATTCTTCAATATGCGAAGGGCATGAGCTTTGAAAGCATCCTGGGCAGGTCCGGGTCGAATCTTCCTGATTTTCTCCCCGTAGCTCAAAAGCTGTGCATCAAGTTTTTTAATCTTCTCATCCACAATGTCTCCTCGCCTGTTTATCTGCACATTTATGTAATGAAGCCAAAGTCAAAGTTGTAGGAATTACGATTGCTGTAGAATCTTGATGAAGCATACACAGGCACTACAGCCTCAATCCAGCATGCAATCTTGATCCGTCTCTTCAAGAATGCAGTAAATTGATAGACAGTAAATTGATAGAAGGATCAGGAGAGCAACGCACGCGTTCCGCGACCTCTTCAACCGTGACGACGGAAGGCTGCTTCTCCTTCTTCTTCAGTCCGAAGAATCTCCTCATACTTTTTGCCTTGGCCCTAATTCGTCTCCAGCTCCGTTCTGCTCAGCTTCAATCCTTCACTCTTCACATCCTCCTTGCACTCCTTCACTCTTCACATCCCCCTTGCACAGTGCCTCCTCCTCCGTTCAATCCGTCTTCGCGTTCTTTCTGCCGAGCTTCAAGAAAGAAATTGCCAAGAAGGTCAATGTCAATACAGCTAATGCGAGGACTGTCTTCTTGCTTCTTCAATCACATGTTGAAATGCGTTCTGCCAAGCTGGTGAGTGTACCATAGCCTCGATTGTAGTGATGTTGGGAAGCAGTCCGCCATAGTCTGCTTGAGAGTACACTCTGAGGGTGGCAAGAATCAGACGCGTTGTAATTATCGTAATCATTAAATTAATCACACTACAACCCAGATTAATTAGTGCTCTGCCATGCTTTGGGTGAAGAGTAGGAACTGCCACTGCTTGCAAAGGTCCCATGACAAAGTCTCCTGCACGCCGATAGAGACGGAACTGCCCGGTCATTTCGGGGCTATTTTCCTCATCTTACTAAACCATGCTTGGTGATTGAAATTGTGACTGTCCTAAACCAACGCGGTGGTTGAAATTGTTTGCTTGATTAGTTTAATTATTGGATTCATTTTGATTGAAATTGTGACTGTCCTAAACCAACGCGGTGGTTGAAATTGTTTGGTTGATTAGTTTAATTATTGGATTCATTTACGTCTGTATTAAATCAGCCCGAGCGTTGAAATTGTTTTGTTTTCTCGTAGCTTGATTAGTTTAATTAGACCGTGTTTTAGCATGTACTGTGTTTTGTTTTGTTTTTCTCATAGTAGTGCAAAAAGGGCTGTGTATTATTGTTCCCACATGTTGGGTCAATAAACAAAGCTGTATCTCAAGTTTTATGAATCATAATCTCGACATTCCAATTAGGCAGAGGAGCTTTGAGCATTCTAAGCCCTGGTACGTTAGGAAACTCAAAGACAAGAATGTTTGTTGTTATAAAACACACATGGACTTTGACCTAGCCCGACAAGCTATAAATGACTTGAGATCCGATAAAAAGAGATGGCTACTATCGTATAAGAGCACTCAGTTGAGGGAGCTTATAGGTCACGTAACTCAATCCATCCCAAAATATGTACTTCACAATTTCATGGCCCACTGGCAAGATACGCAAGACGTGCCTTGCCAATTTTTCCCATGACACTACTATCTCTATCGTAGATTTTGCAAAAAAATATTCATTTCAAGAACAAGATGAGATACAAAGTGCTCACTGGTACAACAAGCAAATAACAATTCTTGTGCATATCACGCATAGTCATTTGCTTGATTTTGCCAGCCAACCTCTTCACAGGTGTGCATTCAGCATACAATAAACAAAGCCTTAAGAATAGTGTAGTGTGCAGAGTGTTCCATGAAGTGAAAGTGGATGAAGTGCAAAGGAGAAGCTGGCAGGATTGCAAGAAAATTAAAGGAGTTAGTGGTTTGCACAGCATATGGGGCTTTTCAAACAACCACCTGATCAAAGCGAGAAAACTTTCTTGTTTCTACAGTGTGTGCATCATAGGGGATCATGAAAATTGTGAGAACATTACAACTGTGAAGACATGGGAGCGAGTTCAAGTTTTCCCTCTACGTTTGGATGGAGTGACAAACAATGGAGAGACAAACAACGACTCGCCATGTGTAGGTGGCCAATTGTGGAGCGAGTTCCTTGTACATTGTGAAAACTCCTACTGCTCCCTATCTTCCAATGTGGACTCCTTTAAGCATCGAGAGGTGCAAAGATATTCATTTTCGGCTTGCAAAGCGACAGTGAGGGCTCGCTTTTGTGCGAGGAGGTCTTGAAGCACTTGGATTTGTTGGTCGAACCTTTCCTCTTGTCACTCTTCTGCAGTTTTGAGGCTTGATTTTGCCTTGTCCAGTTAGCCCATCATGGTCTGAACCAGGGATTCATTGCTGGTAAAGAGCTCATCCTTGAGCTTTGTAACAATAACCTCTAGGTTTTTTATCTTGACCCTGTACTCCTCTGCTTTGTCGAGGGCAGTTTGCCTAGTAGCTTTTGCAGAGACCATGAGGGTGTGGCTTTCGCGCACCTTGATCTGTGCTTGTAGTAGAGAGGAGGACAATTGGGAAGCTTGTTCTTGCCTCCATTGTAAAATTATGTGTAGTATTTTGAGGGAGTTGGTCCATTGCATCCAGTAGCTAGAGCTCCATGTTGTCTTCCTTTGATAACTATTTGGCCGAGATGTCGGTATATCCCACAGGTGTCCGATACTTAGGTGCACTACAAAACTGTAGGGCTTCTGTGAGACTGGTGTGTTGTCTCGATGGTGACTCACGTGTCATGGGGATCTTGAAGGAATTCCGATGGAGCCTCCACTCCAAGCTACTCCTTGTGAGAGCAATGCAAAGCACGAGCCGCCCGCAAGTGTCGCTCAAGTGGCTCTTGACTTGTTGCAATGTTACTCCACGAGAGAAAGAGGGAAAGGGGAGATGGGATAAGAGAGGGAGAAGGGGAGAAGAAGAGGAGAATTAATGGAGATGGAGTGGAAAACACAAAGGCACTACAAAGGAAACAAGAGAACTCCCAAAAACACTCTTGGAAGAGAAGAGGGAGCTTATATTCCAAACTTGTGCATCCAACAATGAAGACCAAAGTCAACCACTTTGCCTTTTATACATGTCACCTTTTGAAGAGAGGGCCAACCCTAATCTCTTTTTATACCACTCTCTTTCCTCATTCTTTACAATCAACTTGGGCCTATTTGGCTCTAAGGCACAATCCTAGCTCTTTGGGCTTGCCACTATCCATCAAATGACATCACTAACCAGCGGTGGCTTATTGTTAGCCAATGGATTCACATGCCCCCTTCTTGATCTCAATCCACTTCCCTAGATCATGCAAAGGTCATGGTTGTTGGAGTGATGTCAATGAAGATCATGCAGAGTAGTCTTTCTTGTGCACTGGGCTGAATCTTCTTTTCCTATACTGCAATAGAGGGATGTAGTGGATCCTTGTGATGGAATTGTTGCTAGAAGTAGGGATGATTGATTCTTCTAGAACTGGCACCTGAGGGTTTGAGTGAGCCAAGTTGAGTACTTGTGACCATTCAAAGATGGAAGAAGAAATATGTGAGTGGAACTTTTATTGGATTGTGATGAGACTATGTCTTTGACTTGCCATGCTTGTAAGTCCAAAGTTTTTCCTGACATTTTTCCTTGCTTGGCTGAGTCGAGGCCAGGGCTTGCAGAATTCGTACAATGCACTAGGGAGTCATTTTGGAGGGCTGTATGTGTTGTTTGCAGCTGGAGGTCATTGTGAAAATTGATGGAGTCGTGGGACTTGCTATAGATAGAACCGTAGCTTGTTGCTATAGAGTTGATGATGCTGAAGGGTGGCTAGCATCGTAGTAGAAGCACCTTTGTGACTACTATTTGGAGTCAATGGCTATGTACTGTAGAGTATTTTTGAGAGTATTTCTCTCAAGTAGAGTCACTCATAGTTTTCTCATAGCGAAGGAAGATTCAAGAATAACTCATGAAGATAAGAGAAAGAACCTTCAGAGACCTTACAAAAAATCTTAGCTCTAAAAATGCTCTCTCTCCAACCATTTAGCACTCAAGAATAAATGAGAGATCTATATATTGCTGATAAAAAATAGATCACTCTCAATTAACTCTTCCCTCACAATTTCTCTCAAAGCTAGAATCCTAACAATCAATCAAGAAGCCATATCTCAAGCTCCAGGAAGCGGATTCCTGAGCTTTCTAAACTAAAATGGAGGTGAGAAGCAGCTTGTGTGTGTGTGTATGTGAGAGAGAGAGAGAGAGAGAGAGAGAGAGAGAGAGAGAGAGCACCATTGACTCTGATACCATGATAACATGGGGAGTGAGTGAGTGTGTGTGTGTGTGTGTGTGTGTGAGAGCGAGAGAGAGAGAGAGAGAGAGAGAGAGGATTGCACATGATATAGCTACCTGTACAACGGTTGCTACTATGCTACAAGTAACACTTATTTCATTAATTTTGAACTTGTCAATGTACAAATTCATTTTTACATATACTTTTGGACTAGGTTTTGGATAAAATTTAAGAAAAAACCCAATCTTCAAAGCACAGATGAAAACATAAAAACAAGCAATTTTTTGGATATTTTTTCAGTAGATGAAACTAAAATTATAAAATTTAATGTAGCCTCAGATAAGTTACACCAAAAAATAAGATTTCGCAGTTATAAACTCTCTTAATATTTATAATGGTGTTAACAAATACCTTCAAAAGTTACAGTATTAAGAAAACTCTCACAATATTTATAAAGGTGTTGAAAAACACAAAAATATACAATAAGCCTCAGATAAGTTACACCAAAAAATAAGATTCAACAGTTGTAAACTCTCTTAATATTTATAATGGTGTTAACAGACACCTTCAAAATCTACAACTGTATTAAGCAAACTCTCACAATATTTATAAAGGTGTTGACAAACACCAAAAGTTACAATAAGCTCTCACTAGAAGGCATTAATATTTTCTCTTAAAATCCTAGATTCAACCCATTCAAGGGTTGAGTTCATCTCATCATCATCGATGTAGTTAAAACTACAGAAGAGAAGTAAGGAATTATAAATTTTCTGCTGTATAGCACTTTGTTTATTCCAAATGGCTTATGCTTCCTGAGGTGAAAATCTTCCATAACGAGCCACATGCAAAGATATCTCTTTCTCTCCTCCCTCTTTTCCTAGTTCTCACGACAGCAATCCATTCTTTGCTGGTGCTAATGGCTTGCTCGATGAAATCGATGACTTCAAAAAGATCCATGGAAATGAGCAAAGGAAGGTAACGAGAGTGAGGAAGGTAACGAGAGCAAAGTGGAAGAAGTGTTTTGCTGTAAGGCTGCTAGCAAGATGGAAGGAGTAAGCTTGAGTATTGCTGCAACACTTTGGGTACTTCTTCTACATCGATAACTCTTCTTAATACACCATCCATGCCTTGGCAATACAACACCCCATCAAAGAGTGTATAGCGCAGAGTGTATAGCGCCTACTATTTCTGCAGACCTTCTTTCACTCATAACTAGTGCAGTCAGGTGGAAAAGAAAAGGTAGCCAAAAATTTGTAGACACCTCCATACCATGGATCATCTGCTTCCATGGATGCTACAAGGTTCACTTCAGGACTTTCTTCCAATTCAATTAAGGCATTCTGCAAATTAGAATAACCCCCTTTTATAATATTGAAGGTAAAATCATACTCTTGAACGATTGCTAACCACTTAATACAATTTATTTTTTAGTAGCAAATTGTCAAGAAGTGTGGCTCTTATGACTCTATAATGTTATATAATTTGACCCTATAGCATGATTTGAGTAATCTTATTGTTTTGAGTTGCAAATTCTCATCAAGTGTATCCATGATAAATGTCCCTTATGTATCCATGAGAGATTGCCCCTTATGTATTCACATATAAACAAATAATAATACAATTTGAATAAATATCATAAGTAAATATCCTAATGTATTGAAACATTTAACATAAGTAAAAAAAACACTATCATTAGTCAACACAAACAAGGTAAAAATATTCAAGGACTCATGTAACTTCTTTCTACATGCTTTACAACAGAATAGAGTCTGATGAATCCTCTTGAGGCTGTGATGCTCTAAGAGTACATTGATTCTCTACTTCTTGTGTAGATGGTGTACATTGAGTTTCTACTTCTGGTGCAATCGGGATAGACTCAATCTCTTCCTCCTTCACAAGATGTGATGTTGTAGATGCACATTGAGTCTCTACTTCTTGTGTAGGAAGAATGCATTGAGTCTCTAATTCAAGTGGAGGTTGTAATGCTTTTGCTATAGAATCATTCTTTGCTTGAGGATGTGATGCACAAGGAGATTGAATTTTCTCTTGTTTTTCTTTGGCTCCCTCGGGTTCTTCATTAACATCTTGTTGTTTCCCAATGGTAGCAGTTAGGTCGTGAATAGTCTTAGTCATAAAATCTTGTAGCTCAAACTTTTTATAATGTATAATGTGGAAATGACAGTGCCAAAAGTAAACTTTTGATTCTCGAATGACATTTTCATTAAGTAAACTCCAATGGCATTTGCTTTTTCTAGAAATCCTTTGATTTTTCCCTTAAAGTATCTAGCTCATAGGCCATGGCCTCGTAGGCTCTCTCTTCCCTATGCTTGCACCAAAGGTCACATGGTGGACCTTGCCTATGGCCATCCATACCACAGTAGGTGCAAGCTTGTCTTGCATTTGCCTTTGCTACTGGTTCCCCCATCGTTGTTGATTTGGCCTTCTTGGAGCTGCATTTTTATATCTTTGTTGTGGTGGTCTTGCCATTGCTATTTGATTAGCAGGTATTGCTGGTGCTTGATTCTATTGTTGCTGAATGTAAGGTGGTACTCTGCCTCTGTAATTGGGGTTGTACCAGCATCTTTCTTTGTCACGATTGTCCTTTTTGTAGAATTTGTATGGAACTTTTTGTTGTTGTGGGGTGGCTTTAAGCTTTGCAGCTGGTTTTTAATCATCTTCTCCAACTTGGAGATTTTTTCTGTTGTCTTTTTTGCTGTGGATTTTTCTTTCAGCTTTTGCTTTTTGTCTTTCTTCTTTTTCTTTGAGTATTCCTCATCATATTCTGATGAGTCTTCTTCCTCATCTTCAGTATCTTCCTCTGCTTCACTATCTATGTTTGTCTCTGAATCTGAATGACGTTTCTTTTTTGTTTTCTTGGATTTTGATGTTGTACCAAGTCTTCTCTCTGCTCTTTAGGTAGCTTCAACCATATTGTTAAGATCATTTGCTCCTCCAAGTTGGTCCCTGCCAACTATTGTAGTTCTCAGCTCCTTGTTTAATCCTTTGTAGAAATAGTCTCCCAGTTGCTCTTGGGTAGGTCTTTGATTTGTTGTTAGCCTTCTGTTGAGGTTTCTAAACATCTGTGAATAGACCTCAACCATGAGATCTTTTTGTTTCATTGTTTTCAGCTTTTTTAAAATGTCCTCTGGTATTTTCTCTTTTCTAAAATGACATAAGAAAGCAATCTTCAATTCATCATAAGTGTGAAAATGTACAATACCATACTGCATAAACCAATTCATTGCGTTACGATTGAATGTCGCAGCAAATTGCTCCTTCTTGGTCTCATGTGGCAATTGTCCAAATCCACTAGCTGTCCACCTTGTCTCAAATTGCCCAACATGGCTGTCAGGGTCTTGACCTTTCTTGCCATTAAACTTTGCAGCTTTGACCAATGGGTTCTGCATTGTGTGCTAAGCGTGAACTTGAACTTGAACTTTGACAGGCTTCTTTTTCTTCTTCTTTGGAGGTGGTGGGAGAGGGTTGAGATTCAATTGCTTCCTTGCAGTCACAAAGACACTGGCTGCAATATTAGTGGCAAGTGTTCTTTGGAGTAATTCCTGTGTTGGAGTGGATAGCATTAATCTTTCTAGCTTAATTTTTGCTTCGTGCACCCCTTGGCTATGTAGGGAATTATTGGAGGAACTTGTCCCACTAGGAATATAATCAGGGTCGTGAAAGATATCCTCTGGATCATCTGTTTGGGAAGCAGCCTCTACCCGAGCTCGATTTTTTGTAAAATATGCTATACCAATATGGCGAGGCAACGTTTCCTCTCCCAAGCTATCCGACATGTGCTAGTCATCCCATGAAAGGAAAAGGAGAGAGGTAGGATTACAGGCTGTCATACGCTGCTTTTTCAATAGGAGTTTGACTGTGAGCTCTTTGTTGATTGTTGATGTGGTTGTTGTGGTTTTTCTTTGTGAGTTATGGTCTAAAGCCTTGGGCTTTTCAGATTGAAACAATTGTTCCTACAATTGTTGCTTAATGACAACAAAATGGAGCCTAGTCCAAGTCCGCTTTGGTGGAGTATTGCTTTTCAATATGGATATGCACGTATGCTAAAGTAGCGCTCTGAGGTCCTCCTCTACTAGTGTATTCACTAGGATAGAATTTCCTATGTTTTTTGACATTTGCTACCATATGCGGTTTCTAATGTCATTTGTAATCGTTGGCATATTTGCCGGCTTTGTGCACGCATGTGCGATCCTAAGACAAAATTGTGAGCCTGATGTTTTTCAGAGTTGCCGTTTGTATGTTTCTTTGTTTGTTGTTTCATGTCGTAATCGACAGTGGTTCTTATTGTGCGTTGAGCAAAAACCAAAAATTCTAGGTAGGAACACTAACAAGATCACCAATAGTGTTCAGAGTGTCTTTAGATAAGTGAAACACACAAACACATCCCCACTCCTGACAACAAGGTGCCAGCAATCGGAGTATAGTCAGAAGGTAAGCGGACTATAAAAGACTATCACGAGATGTAAAGAGGACAGAGAGGAAATCTTACAAAAGGTAGTATGCTTCTTGTATATTATGTTTTGATAGAGGATACATCAACTCAACAACTCAAACTCTCAACAAGAGTTGATACAATGTTCTATAGCCATCCGAGATTAGTCCAACTGTTGTAAGGCAACAGGAAGTTTCAAAATGTAACAGTCCTAGTCAAAAACATTATGTGGTGGATCAGGCCACTAAGGAGTGCTGTTAGGGACAATTACAATTGTCCCTACAGTTAGATCCCACTACCTTGTTCTAATAACTCCCTCTTACCAGAGGTGTATTTAACCTATCCCATGGTTAGTGTCCACGTGGTTGGAGGCTATGCCTTCAACAGCCACAGAGAATTGAGATGTTCCCCATAAGTCTAGACATACCTTTAAGCCATACTGCTACCAATCAATGATGGTGCCTAACCTACACAATTAAACACTAATGAGCTGATAACGCCATTCTCCATAATTCTAAGGTGTAGCTCTCCACCCTCTTCACAGGTTCACTCAACAAAAGTACGTGGCTTGGAAAGAAGCCAAGTAAGTACTCTTTATTTCATTGTTCATACATTGATACTAGGTGAGAATAGGCAATCTACAACATAGGTGAGAATAGAGAGTCTACAACTCCATTCTACTCAGCACAAGTACATGGCTTGGCAAGAAGCCAAGTAAGTACTCTTTATTTCATTGTTCATACATTGATACTAGGTGAGAATAGGCAATCTACAGCATAGGTGAAAATAGAGAGTCTACAACTCCATTCTACCCTTTAAAGGTAAAAATTGCACACTTCACTAACTTGTGGTTTGCACTATGGAGTTCAGTTTAGTATAGGTCCTTTTAGGTGATTTGGGTCCAAGTATTCACACAATTTTCATCTCTAGGGTCCCTAGGTCACCATGGCACATTTTGAGTCAACACAGTTGTGTTGTCCACACTCCACTATTGAAGCATCAGCACAGCTCCACATGCACTCACAAACACATAGGTGAAGTCGAGGAAGGTCATCTTGTCAGTCAATTTCAAAGTAGGTCACCAAAAGTCAAATTGTTGCTTTAAGGCTAATGCAGTTGACTGATAATGTGGCTATTGCTATAGTCACTATGATATGCGTAATGCAGTGACTCTAGATCCACTACTATATAATGCTAGCCATTGCTTTAATGCTAATGTGACAACTCCACGTTAAGGTTAATTCCTACTTATTGCACTAATAAAGATAATAAGGCTAATTGATGTGACAATAGCACCATTAATTCTCTACATTAGGGTTAATGCTAACCCATTGTGTTACCGACATCACTACATAAGGAGGCAGCCTCATTTTGCAGATTCGTACCAAAACTCTGCCATAATGTTTAACAAATTTCCACAGCCTTTGTTTTCCCCCAAAATTTTCTTACACTTGCACCCCCACTTATGTCAGCTTCATCCTCACTCCCCATCAGTGCCGAGGATCTATCTTTTAAAAAGGAAGTGCTCCCAAGCAAGGAAGCCTGTTCCACCTTTGCCCCCTCTACCACTCTTTCTAATTCTCATACTCTATCCATACCACTACCACCCCATATGGAGCCATTTGAAATGCATACTTCCATTGAGCCCAAGCTCTTAGAACAGTAGTCTACCACTAGGCTCCTAAAAAAGCATAGACTCATGGATATGGAGGATGTATAGAACTACACTAACATGCTCTGTAGATCACATGCTTCTCTCCCCTTGGATCCAACTGGTTGGAGCAAATATAGGGAGTCGTGATCCATTCTTAGATTAAGAGAAACATAAGGACTTTTGCCTCTACTACCATAACGTGGCTAGATACCAAGCACACTAGGACCCTGCAGTAATTACTTATATCTAAGCTATGGGCCTGCAATCGAGATTCAATAGCAGCTAGGTTTCCTTGCCGTTTGAACCTATGATGATAGGTGGTAGAATTTGTGGACTGCTTTAACAATGATTTCTAGACTGTAGGGTGGTTACACATGGACGGATAATATTGTGGGTCTGCTCCATTTTTAGGGGTAGTCTTGTATGACTACCATGCCCATTGCGAATATTAAGGTGGAAGCGGAAGATGTCTCCAATGGTTGGTTCTTGAGGACCATCAAGCCTCACATTTTCCTTTTGATAGAGTAGGATATGGTGGCACTGTTGTGGTTTCTTGCAATGTCTTCCATAGCAACATATGCACTCAAGGGTAGAAGGGAGTTGCATGTGGTTGTGCCTTAGAAATATTTTGGCTTGAGGAACTAGCAGTGGGTTCTTGTGGGACTGCCTCCCTTTTAGAGGCAAGTTCTTGTGGTGCTACTATTGTCTTGCTCTTGAATGATGCTGAAGCCTACTTGGTATTAGTGGGACACTTACAAGGAGGCGGAATGGTAGTAGAGGGGGACTTAGGCACTCAAATATACATGTTGCCTTCATAGTATCCTTGGGCTTGGAGTAGCATTTTGGAAACACACTTGAGGTGGATTCTTTGCTTTTTTCCCCTTGCTGTGTGTCCTCTTGCTTGAGATTTCCTTATCTTGTAGCAAAATTAGTGTGGGAACTAGAGGTGGAAGCAAAGCTACCTATTGATGTTGATTCTTTGGTAATTGTAGAGTATGGGCCGGTGGCACTCCTTTTGGAGCCCAATAGGATTTTTACCCTTTGATGGAAGAGGCAAGCCTGAAATCCATGAATGTGGTAGATGTAACCATTGATGGTCCTTTTGCCTTCCCTAGTGGTGCCTGAATGGTATTGTTGTTGTAGGATGTTGGCACCGTCCTAATGCCAGCGGAGGTGGATGTGGAAGTTTTCATAGTGCTTAAAGTATTTATAGCCTTCTTATGGACTAGAACAGGCACATCAATGGATTTAGATCACAAGAAGCCCCCGGGCTGAGGACATTGAGCCAGTTGAAATCATTGAAATAAGGCATCATTAGTCATTGTTGTTGTGGCATGTTCCCGTCAATTGATATGGAAATTAATTGCCCAACACCATGTTCTTCCAAGGATTACATGTTTATCCATGGACCCTGTCGGCATAACATAACATCTACTAGGCACGATGTGGTTACTTATTACTGATATCAACAATTCCACACAACCTATCATGGGCCAAATTTGTTCATTTACTACGCGTATCATAATAGGAGTAGATTCAAGTATTATCTCAAATGTCAGGATACGTGTGCACACCTCATAGGATATCGGGTTATGACTTGCCCCAAGTTCCACAAAGGCTTCCATAGAGCAAATAATCTCCTTGCATAGTTGAAATTCCACATGTACCCTAGCGGGTGTAATGGTTAGATCATCCATGGGGTTTAACCCTTCCACAAATTCCTTGCAAATTGTTACTAGCCCAAAGTTTTTTGCCTTGTCCCACTAGCTTCCTCTATTGCCTACCACATCATGTGAGAGATTTAACTTTTCATCTCTTTCTCTCAATGGATGACTTGTAGAATTTGAAATGTTAGGGGACCATAATAGCATTTACGTTTTGTATTCCTTACGCCATATAATAACGCAAGGTCACCTTCTTTACGGTCCTTATTTTGGATGTTGCAATCAAATCACTTCTTGCAATGGAGTTTCTTGACCTTAATGCCATATGCCACTCTCAGTCTTGTCTCATCAAGCTTTTCAATCTCTACTAGCCTTTCTGGAATTGCCTCATCTGATAATCTTGCTCTAATTGAAACTCTAAGGCTTGGGACTATGAATTCCATAGGCATGATTGATTCATCCCCAAATGCTCAGTTAAAGGACATGCAGCTAGTAGCAACCTTATATGCCATTCAGTATGCCCAAAATGCCATGGTCAATTTATTTTCCTAGTCATTACGACTGGCCTCCACCATGCATGTCATTGTTTGGCACAAGGTCTTATTTGAGCTTTTGGCTTGACCATTGGCTTGCAAGTAGTAAGGTGTGGATTTCCTATGGATGATGAGGAACTTGCTCATAAGTATGAAAATTGTATCATTAACAAAGTGTGTCCCTCGATCTCTCACAATTTCAAGTGGGAGGCCCGGAGCATGATATGATGTTCTTGTACATGAACCTAGTATCATTCTTGCATGATCCTTGTTGGTGGCCTTGGCTTCTTCCCACTTCGTTATATATTCAATGGCAATGATAATGTATCAGGCCTGATTTCCTTTAGCTACTAGACTAATCGGTCCCACAAAATCCCATTTTTCAAATAGTTGATTTGTATGGATTCTTGTCAAGGGCATATAATATTTTTTGAGAGGAATTGAGGCTTGCTAATAGGGGTTGCAACATTTAAAAAATTCAACATCTGCAAAGAGTGTCGACCACCATAAATCCTACTTGTAGTACCTTGTGGGCTGTAAGCTCCCCAACAAAATGACCAGCCTTGATGCCTGCATGGGCTTCATCTGAAACCTCCACAAATTCATTGTTACAAATGCAGTAGTACAATATACCATCATTACCCATTTGATAGAGTTGCCGGCTAACAATCGGTATGGAGCCGCATCCTTAATGAGTTTTCTAGCCCTATCCTTATTGAGGTCCTTGTCTTAGGGAACCCATTGGCTAAAAACTGTATGATTTCCTGAGCTCATTTTGGATTTAGATCCAAAAGGAATAGTGGGGCATCCAAAAGATCATCTTGTTAGATATCAATGCTCCACTCTCTTGTAACTATGCGGGAACCAGCTAACTCTACTTGTAAGCCCCCCATATGAGGAGAAGGCATTTGAGTAGTTAGTTATCCGCCGGTAGGTCCTGGTTTGGACACCAGATGGGGGCCATGTGTGGCCTGATGGCTGGACGGCTTCAAATAGATTTGGCACACCACCAACTAGGCTACATGCAAGTGCAGGAAGGCATCCCTTGACTGACTGCACTGAGGGTAGATGGAGCATTTCTCTGGGCAGCCCACTCTCGGGTTGCGAGGCCCGTTTGGAGCCTCGAATGATCGTGGATTGCTGTGGGCCAAACGGCAACCGTAGGTCAGTTGCTCTGTTTTGCACACCGGTTCTATCGTATGGTCGGTGGCCTGTTTCGGGACCAACCCCCAGTCGACCATTTTGGGCAGACTAGGTTGGCCACACAATTGAGCCTAATTGACTACGACTGGTGGCTATATAAGAGTAAGCCCGTGAAGCCCATTTCATCACTGGCTACAGCAACCCTGATTCGTCAGCATCTAGCCTCCGTCTTCTACTGTTTCTAGCATGCCATCGAAGCTTCTTTCACAGGAGCACACGGTTGGGAGGTAGTACCATCTCTTGTATCAGTTCTACAATAATCAAATTTTTGATTCTCCATACTATCTTGTTTTCTCTCTTGCGTACAAGATCCTGTTATCTGTTGAGCACAGACGTATTATTTTCTTACATGGTATCAGAGCCTGGACTCTAGCAAGAAGATTTGGTAGTGTGTTTCTGTTTGCGAGCAGATTGTGAGAGATGGTCCAACTCGCAAGACTGCGAATCCCACCATTCGGCGAAAGAGGAAAGTTGGACAGCTCTAACTATCCACTCTGGAAGTTCAAGATGAAGACCATCCTAAGCGCATATGAGCTTTGGGACACTGCTACTGGGGTGGATGTGAGGCCGGTTGCAAGACCGCATCCATTCAATGCTAGACAACAGACAGTACCAACTACAGATGAGATTCTCACATGGACAAGAAGAAATGCAGATGCGCTATGTTCTATTGTCTGCAGTGTTAGTGATTCTGTCATGGCGTTAATTCAACATGTCACCACAGCGGAGGAGGCATGGACGGTCTTGAAAAATCAGTACGAGACCACAAATCAGAGGCGGATTCAAAATCTGGAGACTCAACTCGCAAATGAGAAGTTGTCTGAGTCTGAAGCGATAGAGAAGTTCATCACCAGGGTGAAGAATCTACGCAATCAGATGACTACGATTGGCATCACCATCACCAGCGAGAATCTAGCACAAAGGTGCATATAGATTCTCCCACCAAAAGACGACGGTCTTGTTACAGAACTGAATACGCAGAACAGAAATCCGCCCCTCAAAGGATCAAGAGGCAGAGACCCCCACCACATACATCACAGCGAAATGGAGTAGCAGAATGCAAGATGCACGTCATCTGCGAAATGGGCTAGAGTATGATGAAAGGCAAAGAATTGCCAAAGACTTTCTAGGCTGAAGCATGTAACATTGCAGTTTACATCCTCAATCGTAGCTACACGAAGGCTGTGAACAGGATGACTCCACTGCAAGCCTTTTCTGGTAAGAAACCTTCAGTTGCATATTTCAGAGTTTTTGGATGTGACTGTTTTGTGCATGTCCCTGATGCTACTAGGACCAAATGGGAACCGAAGAGCGGGAAGTGTATTTTCTTGGGGTACAGTGAAGAGGTGAAGGGTTACCGTCTCTATAACCCTGTTACCAAGAAGGTAATTGTAAGTCGCGATGTGGTCTTCTCAAAGCAGCCGCATCAATTGGAGGAGGATGCTTCCTTCCTAGACAACCAGGACCAGGATATCCATCCAGTACCACCACCAACAGCAGACCGAACTCCCCCAACGGTGCTTGGGAGGATTCAAGACAAAGAAGATGAAGAAGAGCCTGCAGAACCACAACGGCAACGGCCATTCCCGAAGTGGGTAAAGCAGCTTTTGGATGGCAGAGAACCTCCAGCCATTGAGGAGGAACCATCCAAACACCATTGGTCCAAGAGATTAGAGGAGCAAAGAAGGGCACAGGAACACTTGGTCAACTATGCTTTGATGACAGAAGTGATCCGTGCTGATGAACCCAAGTGTCTTGAAGAGGCACAGGGTGATGATAGGTGGATGGAGGCTATGCAGTCGAAGTATGGCTCCATAATCAAGAACAACACTTGGGACCTTGTGGATCAACCACCAAAACGCAAGGTAATCGGAACCAAGTGGGTGTACAAGACCAAGTACAAGTCCGACGGCACATTGGATAAGTACAAGGCTCGACTCGTGGCAAAAGGATTTGCACAGGTGCATGGTTTTGATTATCAAGATTTGTTCCCATAGCTCGACTAACCACAATTCGCAGTGTTTTGGCTTTAATTGCCCAGGGAAGTTGGCCCATGTTTCAGATGGATGTGAAATCTGCCTTTCTGAATGGAGATCTCAAGGAGGTATACATGGAACAACCACCAGGTTTTGAGATTCCCGGTTCAGAACATAAAGTCTGCAAACTGAAGAAGGCACTTTACGGGCTGAAACAGGCCCCACCGGCGTGGTACCAGCGAATTGATGCCTACTTTCTGCAAAACGGGTTCAGGAGAAGCCCATCAGATGCAAACTTATATATCTTCAGAGAAGGAGGCAGGTGTATGATCATGGTCCTTTATGTGGACGACCTTGTCATAACAGGGAACCATGAAGAGAAGATCTCGAAGACGAAGCATTTGCTAGGAAGAGAGTTTGAAATGACAGACCTCGAACTGATGCAGTTTTGTTTGGGGATTGAAGTTTGGCAGGAGCCGAAACAGATCTTCATTTCACAGCTGAAGTATGCTGGAGAGATACTGAAGGCATTTGGCATGGCTGAGTGCAAGACAGTTGGTACCCCTATGGAGGTTGACGCGAAGCTCTCAAACGAGGATTCATCACCACTAGTGGACGAAGCAAAGTACAGAAGGCTTGTGGGCAGCTTGATTTGCCTGTGCAACACACGGTCGGACATTAGTTTTGCGACTGGTGTACTAATCAGGTTTTCCAATAAGCCCCGGGAGAACCATTGGAGGGCAAGGATGCGGGTGCTGAAATACATCAAAGGCACACTTGATTATGGCATCACCTATACCAAGGGCAACATCTTGACCGGATTCTGTGACTCAGATTGGGCAGGAGACGTGGACAGTAGGAGATCAGTGATAGGGTATTGTTTCTTACTTGGATCTGTAGCTGTGTCATGGGTCAGCAAGAAGCAACCCACAGTTGCTCTTTCTTCTACCGAGGCCGAGTACAAATCTGCATGCTTTGCTTCTTGCGAGGCAGTGTGGTTGAGGAGGATTTTGGGGGACATGGGTGCAGTGCAGAACAAGTCTACGCAGTTATCATGTGACAATTAGAGTTGCATGGTGATTGCAAAGAACCCGGTGTTCCACGCTCGCACAAAACACATTGAGATTCAATATCACTTTGTGTGAGCTCATCATGGATGGAGAGGTCGGCTTGGTGTACTGTCCGACTACAGAGAATGCTGCGGACATCTTCACGAAGGCTCTTGGAAGAGACTTTCTGGAGAGGCATCTTCATCGACTTGGCATTGGGCCAAAAAAGTAAGTTCACTTGCGGGTGGACATTGAGGGGGGGTGTTAGATATCAATGCTCCACTCTCGTGTAAGTACGCGGGAACCAGCTAACTCTACTTGTAAGCCCCCCATATGAGGAGAAGGAATTTGAGTAGCTCGGTTATCCGGTAGGTCCTGGTTTGGACACCAGCAGATGGGGACCATGTGTGACCTGATGGTTGGACGGCTTTAGATAGAGTTGGCACACTGCCAACTAGGCTACATGCAAGTGCAAGAAGGCATCCCTTGACTAACCGCACTGAGGGTAGATGGAGCATTTCCCAAGGCAGCCCACTCTTGGGTTGCAGGGCTCACCGTTTGGAGCCTCAGATGATCCTGGATGGCTCTAGGCCAAACGGAGACCGTAGGTTTGTTGCTCTGTTTTGCACACCGGTTCTATCGTATGGTTGGTGGCCTATTTCAGGACCGAGACCCCCAGTTGACCGTTTTGGGCGGACTGGGTCGGTCACCCAATTGAGTTTAATCAACTACGACTGGTGGCTATATAAGAGCAAGCCCATGAAGCCCATTTCATCACTGGCTACAGCAACCCTGACTCCTTAGCATCCAGCCTCCGTCTTCTACTGTTTCCAGCATGCCATGCAAGCTTCTTTCACAGGAGTGCACGGTTGGGAGGCAGCGCCATCTATTGTATCAGTTCTACAGTAATCAAATTTTTGATTCTCCATACTATCTTGTTTTCTTTCTTGCATACGAGATCCTGTTATCTGTTGAGCACAGACGTTGTATTATTTTCTTACAAGTGCATATTATGAACTTCTAGGTAAAATTAAAAGTCCATTCAAGTAAGAGGTTGGATTATAGGTGCATGATTATGCACTATTTGATTTGAAAGGGGCTATTGGTAGATGTATTTCTTTTTATCTAAGCAATGGGTATTTTTTGGCTTGTCCAAACTTTTGCAAATGGCTTCAAGAGTATATGGCTAATAGAGAAATTCTAATGATGCCTACTGTCACAAGAGAGTGGATGGGGACTGGAGATGACAATACAATGTTCTTTCAAGCTATAGAAGATAGATAAATCAATAATTGGGATCCTTTACAATGTCCATGGTGGATAGAGTCCCATTGTCGTTATCACTCGGGCATCTGAGCTGGTAATCATCTCGAGATGTACACTGCGTGTGTTGGGTTGCTTGGGATTGCACCGAGGAAACGAGCTGTAGCCTGTGGCCGGAGAGCACGAGCTTTAGACTACGTGGGGAGTACTACTCCGGAGGAAGGCGTTCCAAAGAGGAAGAATCATAAGCAGTGGTGGCAACTGCTTTGAGGTCCTGATGCAAGGATGAATATAAAACCTGAGGCTTTTCCAGGAGGCCAGTGGGGGTGAGTCGTGACAACGAGCAAGTTTCAAGGGACTGAAAATCTACATTAGCAGATCATCTGGGGATGGAAAACTTAGAAAGGTTGCACTCTCTTAAATTTCGTCTTTGTGGTCATACACGAGCTCCACACCCTCTTACATTTTCTCTCTCTCGGTTTGCACTCTCTTAAATTTCCTGTTGCAATCATGCACGCGCTCCACACCCTCCTCTCTCGTACAGTCCTTGCCTATAACTATTCAATACTCCTGAATTCAATCTGGCTGTACCTATCTAATTATATCATATTGTAAGATATCTAACTGTTTTTGGCTTGCCCTAGGGTAGCCTTACCATTAGTGCTAAAACAAGGTGAATGATATATATCTATCTTTCATTAGGCCTGCATGTGGGTGAGTGAAATGCTTAAGAGAGAGCTACTGGAGAGGCAATGGAGAGAATTGATGTCAACTGAGTGGAGTCCTCCCATATCTGCTGGTAGTCCTCCCTAATATGTGCATAACGGGGGCACTGTAGAGCTACATGTGCCTCCGTCTCAACCAATGCTTGAGAAAAGAACACCACTACTTCCATAAAACCAAGGACGTACAACACGTAGTGATAAAATCTACAATGAAAAAAAGTTGTTGTGATGAATGGGAGGAGTTCTCCCAAAGTAGGCTTACCAAGATCCTTACAAACTCTAGATCCACTCGATGGGATACTAGAATCTATAAAATTGGATATTGTAAGCTAGCATGGAATTTTCAAAGTAAACCAATCTTTTGCATGGAATGGTGACTTAATCAGAGTAAGAGCCACTCTTTTTCATCCCCTTCCAACATAGCTTGTTGGTGAGCTATGCCAAAGGGGGCTCAAAGTCTAAATTTCATTTTTTTCCATCCTTGTCTGACATAGCTCACCAGTGAAGGGCCTCAAAGTATGTTAATCGATTCTATTTTTCATATATCTCTGACATATCTCGCCGCGATGAGCTATCTTGGAGGGGGTCAAGATTTTAAAAATCTACTTTGAACAATGACTCGCTTGACAATACTTGGTGGAATTAAATGGGCAAATGGTAAAAAAAAAGGAAATAGACATTTAAAAAACTCTAAGTTGAAAATAAATAAGTAGAGCATTATTATTACTCGGATTGATTGTTGCTCACCTCATTGCGTAGGTTCTTGCCATGCAATGCTCGCCATTGCCCAAGATATTGTTGTGTTTGTAAGCACGTAGGCAAGGGACAATGATAAAGAGCTCCAACACTATACCATTCTAAGGTTGTGGTTTTGTCACAAGTGGGAGAGACTAGACAAAGTGTGGCGACTTTTGTATATGTAGATCTACAACGTTGCCTACACAACGATCCGATGAATCAAAAGTAATTCAATGGCATTAACTCATCGAGATCAATAGGATGGTGGTGGAGAGGAAGCACCAGAGGAACTGCACCAGGCAAGCATGAAGACAAGCTACATAATGATATGAAGAACTCACGTAAAGCTAAACAAGGGAAAACCTTCCGTTAGTGTTAGAAAAATGAGCAAGAAATTTGAAACGAAAAGCAAGAGATGGTCTGGGCCCAAGAGCGGTCCAAAAAGGGAGCCCACTTTTATCGACTGGATCCAAAGAAGATCAAATGGTTGCCAAGTCAGGACTAGGACAAAAGCTTGACGAAAATGGAAATACATGCCAAAAGTGAGAAAACGGATCGCTAGGCCGAACACTAGCAATGCAGGCAAAGGGGAGAGCAAGTCAAACACACCAAAATAATAAACTGAGAAAGCCACCCAGTCACACAATGAATGACGGAAGGTAGAACAAACTCTTCTGCAAGCAAATGACAAGGCTGGAGGGGAGAGACCAAGACGTGAATTAGCTCCAATAAATAATGTGGTGTGGCATAGTGCTACTAACACAGAATAGGTCACAACTAGTTGATGTAAACATATTGTTTGGGAGAAAGAAAGAAAAATTTATTAAAAAGGAAAATATTATACAAAGATAATTAGTTAGTACATATTTAAAAGTATATTTAATTTAAAATGTATTCAAATGCCTTGTCTTTGACAGTTGGTTTCAAGCCTACAAATCATTGCATGGGCTAGTTTGAAACCTACAAATAATTGTAGGGGCTAGTTTCAAGCTTATGAATGGTTGCACGCTAGATTAGTAGAGGTTAGTTCGAGTATGCTATTAACAGTACCACTTAAATATGGAAAAAAGTCTAAAGAAAAGGTGGCATTGGCTATAGGGTCAAATGATGCTACCTATGCATCAAGATGATGGACATCATCTAGGGCAACCTATATTCCGCTCTACTTGTCTCTGTTCTAGCAAACTTAGCCTTAAAGTCACTTTGATGACTGAGATCAATTGCAAGATTGGTAGATGAACCTCAGGGGAACCTCAATGGACTTGTGATAGAAAATTCCTTCATATAGGTCAGGCATTGGATCTCACCTCTGGCATGGCACTACCTTGTGGCCTGTAGAGGTGACGGCTTTACAATCTATTGTCTTGAAGTTGTTCTCTTTAACACTCTAGAGTGTAGTAATATTTAGCGATGGAAATGATGTGAAGATAGTGGGAGAGAGGGAAGGAGTCTCACTTGAGGCTTTCTCACAAGCACAATGGGGGAGTACACACAAAGGTGGAGGCTGAAAACAGTTTTCCTCTTCTTAGTTGTGAAAGCCAAAAGAACTCTAGTACAAAGAAATAGAAGAACCCTATATGTGGGTCTCAAACCAAACTCAACTAACTAAGGTGGCATAGTAACTGAGCCACGAACTAGTGTAGATAAGGATAGCTGTCATCCAGCTATTATTCATGGGCGGTGTACCAACCGCATCTCCAGCTAACAAGTCGGTGACATAAATACACAACGGTCACCCTGGCATATCGCGAGTGGAGCTCGATATCTCAACACTCCCCCTCGAGCTCAATCCCAATTCCTGCACACCAAGCAGGTCTCTGAACTTGTGCAGCTTCTCTGTGCCCAATGCTTTCGTGAATATGTCAGCTACCTAATCCTATGTGCTGACATAAACTAGATCAATAAGACCTAGTAAAACCTTCTCCCGCACATAGTGATAATGCACCTCAATGTGCTTTGTTCTAGCATGAAAGACTGGGTTCTTTGCCAAGTGTATGCTGCTCATGTTGTCACAATAAATGACAACTGGCCCATCTGTAGACTGATGCATATCATAGAGTAGCTTATGCAACCAAGCTACCTCACATGCACCCATTGTTGCACCCCTGTACTCAGCCTCTGTGCTCGACAAGGCAACTGTAGGCTGTTTCTTGCTGCTCCAAGTGACTGCAGCACTCCCAAAAGAGAACACATATCCACTGGTAGATCGTCTATCAGAAATACTACCAGCCCAATCAGCATCAATGTATCCATGCAACTGTATCTGAACCCCAGCCTCATAAAATAGTCCATACTGCAATGTGGACTTCACATACCTGAGTATGCGTCTAGCCGCATCCAAATGCAGTTTCCTTGGAGCGTGCATAAACTGACTTACCAACCCAACAGCATAGCTCAAATCTGGCCTGGTAATAGTCATGTAAATCAAACTTCCTACTATATGTCTGTACATAGTAGGGTCTTCCAGAAGCTCACCTGCATTTGCGCTCAGCTTCACATTCTGCTCCAAAGGAACTGAAATATGCTTACAGCCTGTCATCCCATATTTGGACAGCATGTCCAATCCATACTACCTCTGCAAGAGCTGTATCCCACTTGGTGATCTAATCACCTCAATGCCCAAGAAATAACGCAGCTCTCCCAAATCCTTCATTTCAAACTTCTGCCTCAATAGCATTTTCACATGAAGGATATCTTCATCACTATCACCTGTGATGATCAAATCATCAACATAAATGACCAGCAGCATAATCCCTTTCTCTGTTTTTCTCACATAGAGTGAGAAATCTGCCTTGGAAATCTGAAAGCCAATAGTGACAAGATACTATCCTATCTTGTCAGACCATGCTCTAGGTGCTTGCTTCAAGCCATACAAGGCTTTCTTCAACCTGCAAACAAACTCAGGATGAGTAGCATGAACATAACCTGCTGGCTGCTCCATAAAGACCTCTTCTTGCAAATCACCAATGCAAGAAGGCATTCTTTACATCCATCTGATGTAAAGACCATCCCTTTGATGCAGCCATAGCAATGGCTACTCTTACGGTTGCCATCCTTGCAATCAGGCTGAAAGTTTCTTCATAATCAATGCCATATGTCTGTGCATACCCTTTGACAACTAATCTTGCCTTGTATCTATTCACAGAACCATCTGCATTGTGCTTGATCTTATAAACCCACTTACAGCCAATTCAATTCTTGTCTTTAGGCAAAGGCACCAATTCCCATGTAGCATTAGCATCCAAGGCATCCATTTCTTCATCCATGGCTTTCTCCCATTTTTCATTTCCCATGGCTTGCTCAAAAGAAGTGGGTTTTGGTTCCTGTATCACTTTGACCATATAGGCATAGTGAATGGCTGTAAATCCATCATATTTCAGCCTATCCACAGGATACCTAACCCTGGTAGACCTGCGCAAAATAGGCTCACTTCCAGGTGCTCTCAAAACATCCCTGGTCTTCCTTACTCCAGGTGTAACAACAGAAGGAATACCCAACTCATCATCAATGCTTTGTTCTGAGCCACTGGATTCACCATCCACATAAGAGTGACCTGCATTCACATCAAACATGGGGTGATCTACCTTCTCTTTTCCTTTTCGTGATACCTGCGTACCACTATCTGCATTGCTTTGAGGAGATTCTCCTGATCTCAATCTACCTGTCCATGGTGAAGTATGTGAACCACTGCTAGACGACACTGCAGGTCCACTGATATTTTGTGATTGCTGCTGTGAATTCTGTGCAGCATTACCATTTTGTGCATCTAGATCAATCATCACATTTACTAGTTTATACCAGCTGCTCATCTCATCAAAAACAACATCTCTGCTCACTGTAAACTTACGAGTAGAAGGGTTATAGCATCTATACACTTTCTGCTGTAGAGAATAACCAATAAAGATGCACTTCTCAGCTTTTGGATCCAACTTGGACCTCAACTCATCTGGCACATGGACATAGGCAATGCAACCAAAAATTTTCAAATGAGAAATATCTGGTTTCCTACCAGTATACATCTCCTCTGGCATCATGCCATGTATTGCTACAGTGGGAGTCCTGTTCATTATATAAACTGCTGTAGCAACTGCTTCAGCCCAATAATAATCTGGTAGATCTTTTTCATTTAGCATAGCCCGAGATACCTCTCCAATATGCCTGTTTTTCCTTTCTGCAATTCCATTTTGCTATGGGGTATGACTGCATGAATATTGCTGCTTTATACCATGCTCCTGCAAGAACCTTGCAAACTCATTTGAGAGGTACTCTCCCCCTCCATCTGACCTTAGGCATTTTATTTGCAGGCCTGTTTCTTTTTCAACCATAGCTTTGAAAGCTTTGAAGTGCCCAAACACTTCACTTTTCTTTTTCATAAAATACACCCAAAGTTTTCTGCTGAAGTCATCAATAAATGTGACAAAATAGTGACAGCCACCAATAGATGCAGCTTTAGTAGTCCACACATCAGAGTGGATTAATTCCAATGGCTTTTTACTCTCTTGAACATGCCTAGGAAAAGGTTTCCTTGCCTATTTCCCAAATTGACAGGCTTCACAAACCTTGTGCATTTCTGCAACCTTGAATTTAGGCAATCCTGCAACAATATTTTGGGCTTGCATTGATTTAAGTCGCTGTATATTAACATGACCAATGCGTTTGTGCTAGATATCAATATCTGCTACTACACTGGTCCCATGTGCAAACATTGCTGCACTCAATTCAGGCATGTCCGCATCCAACGTAAACATCCTGCCCTTCTTCTTTCCTTTTGCTATCAAGCGACCATTATTTTTCATATCCTCAACAAAGCATCCATGAGGATTAAATCTGACCTGCAAGCCCTGCTCAACCATCTGACCAACAGAAACCAGGTTCTTGGTGATGTTCGGGACATGAAATACATCAGACAAGTATTTCTTTTTCCCATCCTGCATAGACAAAGGAATTTTGCCAATCTACACAATAGGATGTGCAGTATCATCACCAGTCTCCAATAATCCTGGTTTTTCCATTTTCCTTGCATCTTACATCCATTCTGCATGACCTGTCATGTGGTTTGATGCACCTGAGTCAACATACCACACATCATTTCGTTCTTCTGCACTTGTCACAGAATTGGTCATATGCTGCACCATAAATAGATGCTCATTTCTATCATCACCCTGCCTACTAGAAGATGCATAATTGCCTTGCTGCAATTTTCCATTCATAATGTCATTTTGCTTTTTATAGCAGTCCTTAGCCATATGACCCATTTTGCCACAATAGTAGCATTCAACATTACTGTTTGCATTTTGGCCTCTCTACCATCCACCACGGCCTCTTTGGCTCCCCCTGCCTCTAGAGTTACCACGTCCTCCTGCATAGGACTGGTTTTCTTGCGTTTGCTGCATATTCTGATTTCTACCACGGCCTGCAGATCGGCCTCCTCTACCTCTGCCTCTACCTTTGCCAGCATTTGAGTAGAAGACAGTTTCTTTTGAAGTTCCTGCTGAAGAAGATGCACCACCATTTCTCTGCTCTTCAGAAATTAGAAGAGCAATCAACTCCTCAAAATCAGGAAATTTTTCACGGATGGCAATGGATGTCTGGAATTGTGCATAATCCTTTCCTAGACCATTCAAGGTCACAGAAACTAAATCGTCATCATCCACTGGCGACCCAATGGAAGTAAGTGCATCCGCAATTTTCTTCACCTTCATGTGGTAGTCATTGATGCTCATATTTTCTCTCTGCACATTGTGCAACTCCTGTTTGAGCTGCATTTTCCTGGCTTGCGTATTTGTGTTGTACATTTTTGCCAAAGTATCCCATGCCTCCTTTGGCGTACTTGCATCCTGAATATGCACAATCATGGAGTCCGAAATACTGATAGACAGCCAGTACATAACTTCCCTGGCTCTCTCATGCCATCCTTTGAATGCCTGCATTTCCTGTTGATTGGGAACAGTAGGAAGAACAGGTTCTTCTTCATTTCCTGTAATGAACTCCCAATAGCCTTTTCCCATCAAGAAATTCGTCATTCTAAACTTCCATGCCTGGAAGTTGTTCTTGTCAAGCTTTTCAGTGACAATCTGTGAAAGAGAATCAGATGCCATTATAGAACACTGCAAAATATTATGTCACTGCAAAAAAACACAGCTTTTGCCTCACACGGGCAGATCTGCAAAACTGACGAAAGTGGTATTTCACCACACAGTCACTTCCTAGTGACGATTTTGCATCAACAGGCAACAAGCATGAATCTGCAACTCCCAATGTCTCTGCGCACAGGCATATGATGCAATTTCTGCGGCAACTTTTCACCGACCTGCAGAACAGTGGTCGCACAGCAAAAACAGGTCCTTTTTCTGAGTGCCTACGGAGAACTTCCGCCTCCAAAACGGGCCCCGAAATGACCTCGAATCAGAAAAATAAAGTCACCAAGGGCTTTGCCCTTGCCCGCAGCATATAGTGCCCTCTCGCCACACCGCAAAGGGCGTCTCAATCTGAGACAGTGCACTCTTGCACTTCCGGCTGTGCTACCTGCAAAGATTTGCTCCCAAACTTGAAAAAGGAAAGCAACACTTGTCCTCTTACCAGGACACTGCGAACTTGGTTTGCTTTCTTGAGCTCCTTACCACGAACAAGGCTCTGATACCATGTGAAGATAGTGGGAGAGAGGGAAGGAGTCTCACTTGAGGCTTTCTCACAAGCACAATGGGGGAGTACACACAAAGGTGGAGGCTGAAAACAGTTTTTCCTCTTCTTAGTTGTGTAAGCCAAAAGAACTCAAGTATAAAGAAATAGAAGAGCCCTATATGTGGGTCTCAAACCCAACTCAACTAACTAAGGTGGCATACTAACTGAGCCACAAACTAGAGTAGATAAGGATAGCTGTCATACAGCTATTATTCGTGGGCGGTGTACCAACCGCATCTCCAGCTAACAAGTCGGTGACATAAATGCACAACAGTCACCCTGGCATATCGCGAGTGGAGCTCGATATCTCAACAAATGATACACAAGGGATTTTAATGAAGCTTCCAACATTGGGTCGGTTTGCCACCACATCTTAGAAACCAACTTTCTAATTACTTAATCGACCACCAAACTTCAATCCACTAAAGATATAGTACTGTTGTAGCTCTCCCATCCCATGCAATGGCCGAATTTATTGGCTTGTGCATGATTCTAGGGAGAAAGTCTCATTAATTCCATATGAAGTTGGATTAGAGACTTGGAATGCAGACCTATTATTGGCATTTGGAGCTAGTGACATAGAAACAAATATGATGTGATTGAGTATGATAAAGATTAGATTTGCATTTTCAAGTAACATATAAGTGAAGTCATTAATTAGAATATGACTATTGTCTTTCATATTGAAAGTTCATGAAGCCTTTAAAGTCTGTAGTGGGGTGCCCACACTTCTCCTGACATCATTTAGCTTCAACCAAAAAAGGATCTGAGCTTGTGTCCACCTCTTCATCTCACACACGGCAACAGTCATCAACTCTTGGACGTTGCATCATACAACTAAAGTTAGGCATAAGCATCATCATTTCAGTGTTGGAGGGAATGTAGGAACAATAGCATTTGCCTTACCTTGGATCATATACGTGAGCAGCCATGGTTGTCCACCAGCATACACGCTGCACATGGTCAAAACAGATCTAGCTATTTCATAGATCTCCACCACCAGTGCGGTGCATGTGGTTCACCAGATCGACCCTTAAAGCAGGCCTTCAGCTCAAACCCTCAGACATGCAGGCTTTGATTGGTGCATCATCAATGGGAGGCCTATCCTCGAAACTCCATGGAGTCTTGGCGGCACCTGTTAGGGCTAGCACTAGCGCTTCTAAGAAGGATTCCAAAGGAAAGAGGAAACTTGTGATGCAAGAGTGTTCAGTCAAAGAAGAGAAGGAGGAGGAAAATGAGGATAGTTCCTCCGGTGAGCGTAGTGAAAGTGTGAGCACACCCTCTTCCCAAGGGTGACATGGCAAAGGAAGAGGTCAACATGCACCAAAGAGATTGGCCATAGAGGAGTTTGATGATGATGACGAGGAGGGTGTTCTTGGAGAAAGGGCATTGAGCGCCTCTTGCAATGACAAGACAATCGTGCGGGAGTGCATCGAGGACCAGCTACAATCATTCACTATGAATAGTTTGGCCTTTGAAGGCCTATAATCTCAAGGCACGGAGTGAGAACGAATGTTTGGGCTAAATTTCAAAAAATTCTTTGTAGAGGTGGAAAAAATATCCCTATGCCCCGATCCCCTTGTGTCGATTGCTCCCAATGCCCACTATCTGCCAGATCACATCCCGCACCCAAGAGATGCAGGAAACATTCTTCTCAAGTGGTTTACTTGTCGGGTTTGGGTGTCTTCATTGTGTCCACCACCACACCAAAGATGCAAAAGAGAGAGACGAGGATGTGAAAAGGGAGTGGAATGCGCACTGGCTCCGAAAGCATGAAGAATTCGAGGAAGAAATTAGGAACATAGAGTGGTTGTTCTTGTCCAATTCCTTGTTTTACATTTGGGATGGGAACCCTCGCCACACTGGGTGGATGATCGAGATAAGGACATATAAGTATTGTAGTCCATTGATTTGGGTGATTCAACATTAGTAGCCACATTTCATGTTTTCAACTCATGAATTCTTTTTTTTCTTTTGAGTGCCAGCTTTTGCTAATGACAAGTGTTGGCATATACGCATCCAATGCTGTTTAGTGGAAGTGCCCTCGAAAGATAAAGGGGAGATGTTGTCTGTGTTATCAAGGACGAATAGTTGAGTTCGATGATTCCTAATGAATGCACTTTGTCTTTAGCTGCCTCGCCCTAACTAAAGGATCGTTTAATATGTTGCTTTCAGCGCAGAAGGGGGTTGTCACCACGAATTTTACGGACCTCATTTGCAAGTCCAGAGTGTTGGGTGATGTATCAGATGTGGCAATCCACCGAAGATTGTCAACTGAGCAAAAAGAGTGGTTGGACGCCCATAGGAAGAAGGCAGCTACGAAAGTGCATTGGTAAAAAAACCCTCTTCCAGTCATAGCACAAGTGATGTGGAAGGTAAGGATCAATAACAAGACACTTTTCCCTTTCCTTCTCTAGTTTTTGTAATATGTTTGATGACAAGGAAACGAATGCATGTGAAGGATAGGTATGACAAACACTTGCGCCCAGGCATGCACAGCCGCAGCGAGTTGTCGGATCCTGACTTTTGAAAGAAATGGAGCGAAGCGTACTACAGTGTGAACGACAAGCTGTTGAAGCATGCGCGTCGACTCCTGAAGTTGTCTGACACTGCACTAGGGGCAAGATGATACAAGTAAGTGAATTGTGGGGATTACACATGGAATGACAACGATTAGATGACAAGCTTGCGTATGAAGTGATTGTTTATTGAAACCACTTTTGGTTTGCAAGACTGTCACCACTCTAGATTGGGAGATGAAGCCCCTAGAGGTGATCAACGAGGAGAGGATGTATAGACTAGCAACGTCGGGGTTGACCGAGGATGATAAAGTAAGGTCTATGGAAGCTCTGGCAAGTGACGACAAGGGGATGCATGTTATGATGGGCATTCCTGAGCATATGCTTCAACACACCCTAAACCCATGATGAATAGGATGCTTTGTTTTCAAATCGTGTTGTCATTGCTCAATTGATGAGCACTTGTTTTGGGCTTTCTGTAGATGGAAGTGTGGTTTTCAGGACCTGGCTGAGGTGGGAGACACTATATGCATGAAGTTGGACTCCACATTTTATGGTGCTAGAGAAATTTCTACTCAATTGAGTGTGACGAGAATAAGTTCTTCAGACACACACAGGAAATCAAGCGCAAACACAGGGAGTGCCTCTTTGTGCACGTCCACAAACATTACAAGCCCGATACTGCCTTGACAGCCTAGGAGGGTACAAAACTCGCAAGCTGGAGGCATGTGTATCGGTATGCTTTGATAGCGCACGCGTTTTTGTGAGATGTATTTGTGTTTCATAGTGAAGAGACTAACTTGACGGGCTCGGCCTTTTGGATGTGGTAGTTTTGTTGAGATATCGAGCTCCACTCGCGATATGCCAGCGTGACCGTTGTGTATTTATGTCACCGACTTGTTAGTTCGAGATGCGGTTGGTACACCGCCCATGAATAATAGCTGGATGACAGCTATCCTTATCTACACTAGTTCGTGGCTCAGTTAGTATGCCACCTTAGCTAGTTGAGTTTGGTTTGAGACCCACATATAGGGTTCTTCTATTTCTTTGTACTAGAGTTCTTTTGGCTTTCACAACTAAGAAGAGGAAAACTGTTTTCAGCCTCCACCTTTGTGTGTACTCCCCCATTGTGCTTGTGAGAAAGCCTCAAGTGAGACTCCTTCCCTCTCTCCCACTATCTTCACATGGTATCAGAGCCTTGTTCGTGGTAAGGAGCTCAAGAAAGCAAACCAAGTTCACAGTGTCCTGGTAAGAGGACTAGTGTTGCTTTCTTATTTCGAGTTTGGGAGCAAATCAGCAAATCTCTGCAGGTAGCAAAGCCGGAAGTGCAAGAGTGCAATGTCTCAGATTGAGACGCCCTTCGTGGTGTGGCGAGAGGGCATTATATGCTGCGGGCAAGGGCAAAGCCCTTGGTGACTTCATTTTTCTGATTCGAGGTCATTTCGGGGCCCGTTTTGGAGGCGGAAGTTCTCCGCAGGCACTCAGAAAAAGGCCCTGTTTTTGCTGTGCGACCACTGTTCTGCAGGTCGGTGAAAAGTTGCCGCAGAAATTGCGTCGTATGCGTGTGCGCAAAGACATTGGGAGTTGCAGATTCATGCTTGTTGCCTGTTGATGCAAAATCGTCACTAGGAAGTGACTGTGTGGTGAAATACCACTTTCGTCAGTTTTGCAGATCTGCCCGTGTGAGGCAAAAGCTGTGTTTTTTGCAGTGACAGAATATTTTGCAGTGTTCTGTAATGGCATCTGATTCTCTTTCACAGATTGTCACTGAAAAGCTTGACAAGAACAACTTCCAGGCATGGAAGTTTAGAATGACGAATTTCTTGATGGGAAAAGGCTATTGGGAGTTCATTACAGGAAATGAAGAAGAACCTGTTCTTCCTAATGTTCCCAATCAACAGGAAATGCAGGCATTTAAAGGATGGCATGAGAGAGCTAGGAAAGTTATGTACTATCTGTCTATCAGTATTTTGGACTCCATGATTGTGCATATTCAGGATGCAAGTACGCCAAAGGAGGCATGGGATACTTTGGCAAAAATGTACAGCACAAATACGCAAGCCAGGAAAATGCAGCTCAAGCAGGAGCTGCACAATGTGCAGAGAGAAAATATGAGCATCAACGACTACCACATGAAGGTGAAGAAAATTGCGGATGCACTTGCTTCCATTGGGTCGCCAGTGGATGATGACGATTTAGTTTCTGTGACCTTGAATGGTCTAGGAAAGGATTATGCACAGTTCCGGACATCCATTGCCGTCCGTGAAAAATTTCCTGATTTTGAGGAGTTGATTGCTCTTCTAATTTTTGAAGAGCAGAGAAATGGTGGTGCATCTTCTTCAGCAGGAACTTCAAAAGAAACTGTCTTCTACTCAAATGCTAGCAGAGGTAGAGGCAGAGGTAGAGGAGGCCGATCTGCAGGCCGTGGTAGAAATTAGAATATGCAGCAAATGCAAGAAAACCAGTCCTATGCAGGAGGACGTGGTAACTCTAGAGGCAGGGGGAGCCAAAGAGGCCGTGGTGGATGGCAGAGAGGCCAAAATGCAAACAGCAATGTTGAATGCTACTATTGTGGCAAAATGGGTCATATGGCTGACTACTATAAAAAGCAGAATGACATTATGAATGGAAAATTGCAGCAAGGCAATTATGCATCTTCTAGTAGGCAGGGTGATGACAGAAATGAGCATCTATTTATGGTACAGCATATGACCAATTCTGTGACAAGTGCAGAAGAACGAAATGATGTGTGGTTCAAACCACATGACAGGTCATGCAGAATGGATGCAAGATGCAAGGAAAATGGAAAAACCAGGATTTGTGGAGACTGGTGATGATACTGCACATCCTATTGTGTAGATTGGCAAAATTCCTTTGTCTATGCAGGATGGGAAAAAGAAATACTTGTCTGATGTATTTCATGTCCCGAACATCACCAAGAACCTGGTTTCTGTTGGTCAGATGGTTGAGCAGGGCTTGCAGGTCAGATTTAATCCTCATGGATGCTTTGTTGAGGATATGAAAAATAATGGTCGCTTGATAGCAAAAGGAAAGAAGAAGGGCAGGATGTTTACGTTGGATGTCGACATGCCTGAATTGAGTGCAGCAATGTTTGCACATGGGACCGGTGTAGTTGCAGATATTGATATCTGGCACAAACGCATTGTTCATGTTAATATACAGCGACTTAAATCAATGCAAGCCCAAAATATTGTTGCAGGATTGCCTAAATTCAAGGTTGCAGAAATGCATAAGGTGTGTGAAGCCTGTCAATTTGGAAAACAGGCAAGGAAACCTTTTCCTAGGCATGTTCAAGAGAGTAAAAAGCCATTGGAATTAATCCACTCTGATGTGTGGACTACTAAAGTTGCATCTATTGGTGGCTGTCACTATTTTGTCACATTTATTGATGACTTCAGCAGAAAACTTTGGGTGTATTTTATGAAAAAGAAAAGTGAAGTGTTTGGGCACTTCAAAGCTTTCAAAGCTATGGTTGAAAAAGAAACAGGCCTGCAAATAAAATGCCTAAGGTCAGATGGAGGGGGAGAGTACCTCTCAAATGAGTTTGCAAGGTTCTTGCAGGAGCATGGTATAAAGCAGCAATATTCATGCAGTCATACCCCACAGCAAAATGGAATTGCAGAAAGGAAAAACAGGCATATTGGAGAAGTATCTCGGGCCATGCTAAATGAAAAAGATCTACCAGATTATTATTGGGCTAAAGCAGTTGCTATAGCAGTTTATATAATGAACAGGACTCCCACTGCAACAATACATGGCATGACGCCAGAGGAGATGTATACTGGTAGGAAACCAGATATTTCTCATTTGAAAATGTTTGGTTGCATTGCCTATGTCCATGTGCCAGATGCGTTGAGGTCCAAGTTGGATCCAAAGGCTGAGAAGTGCGTCTTTATTGGTTATTCTCTGCAGCAGAAAGGGTATAGATGCTATAACCCTTCTACACGTAAGTTCACAGTGAGCAGAGATGTTGTTTTTGATGAGATGAGCAGCTGGTATAAACTAGTAAATGTGATGATTGATGTAGATGCACAAAATGGTAATGTTGCACAAAATTCACAGCAGCAATCACAAAATATCAGTGGACCGGCAGTGTCCTCTAGCACTAGTTCACATACTTCGCCATGGACAGGTAGATTGAGATCAGGAGAATCTCCTCAAAGCAATGCAGATAGTGGTACACAGGTATCACGAAAAGGAAAAGAGAAGGTAGATCACCCCATGTTTGATGTGAATGCAGGTCACTCTTATGTGGATGGTGAATCCTGTGGCTCAGAGCAGAGCATTGATGATGAGTTGGGTATTCCTTGTGTTGTTACACCTGGAGTAAGGAAGACCAGGGATGTTTTGAGAGCACCTAGAAGTGAGCCTATTTTGCACAGGTCTACCAGGGTTAGGTATCCTGTGGATAGGCTGAAATATGATGGATTTATAGCCATTCACTATGCCTATATGGTCAAAGTGATACAGGAACCAGAACCCACTTCTTTTGAGCAAGCCATGGGAAATGAAAAATGGGAGAAAGCCATGGATGAAGAAATGGATGCCTTGGATGCTAATGCTACATGGGAATTGGTGCCTTTGCCTAAAGACAAGAATGCAATTGGCTGTAAGTGGGTTTATAAGATCAAGCACAATGCAGATGGTTCTGTGAATAGATACAAGGCAAGATTAGTTGTCAAGGAGTATGCACAGACATATGGCATTGATTATGAAGAAACTTTCAGCCCGGTTGCAAGGATGGCAACCGTAAGAGCAGCCATTGCTATGGCTGCATCAAAGGGATGGTCTTTACATCAGACGGATGTAAAGAATGCCTTCTTGGATGGTGATTTGCAAGAAGAGGTCTTTATGGAGCAGCCAGCAGGTTATGTTCATGCTACTCATCCTGAGTTTGTTTGCAGGTTGAAGAAAGCCTTGTATGGCTTGAAGCAAGCACCTAGAGCATGGTCTGACAAGATAGGACAGTATCTTGTCACTATTGGCTTTCGGATTTCCAAGGTAGATTTCTCACTCTATGTGAGAAAAACAAAGAAAGGGATTATGCTGCTGGTCATTTATGTTGATGATTTGATCATCACAGGTGATAGTGATGAAGATATCCTTCATGTGAAAATGCTATTGAGGCAGAAGTTTGAGATGAAGGATTTGGGAGAGCTGCGTTATTTCTTGGGCATTGAGGTGATTAGATCACCAAGTGGGATACAGCTCTTGCAGAGGCAATATGGACTGGACATGCTGTCCAAATATGGGATGACAGGCTGTAAGCCTATTTTGGTTCCTTTGGAGCAGAATGTGAAGCTGAGCGCTTCTGGAAGACCCTACTATGTACAGACGCATAGTAGGAAGTTTGATTTACATGACTATTACCAGGCCAGATTTGAGCTATGCTGTTGGGTTGGTAAGTCAGTTTATGCAGGCTCCAAGGAAACCGCATTTGGATGCGGCTAGATGCATACTCAGGTATGTGAAGTCCACATTGCAGTATGGACTATTTTATGAGGCTGGGGTTCAGATACAGTTGCATGGATACACTGATGCTGATTGGGCTGGTAGTATTTCTGACAGACAATCTACCAGTGGATATGTGTTCTCTTTTGGGAGTGCTGCAGTCACTTGGAGCAGCAAGAAACAGCCTACAGTTGCCTTGTCGAGCACAGAGGCTGAGTACAGGGGTGCAGCAATGGCTGCATGTGAGGTAGCTTGGTTGCATAAGCTACTCTATGATATGCATCAGTCTACAGATGGGCCAGTTGTCATTTATTGTGACAACATGAGCAGCATACACTTGGCAAAGAACCCAGTCTTTCATGCTAGAACAAAGCACATTGAGGTGCATTATCACTATGTGCGGGAGAAGGTTTTACTAGGTCTTATTGATCTAGTTTATGTCAGCACAGAGGATCAGGTAGCTGACATATTCACGAAAGCATTGGGCGCAGAGAAGCTGCGCAAGTTCAGAGACCTACTTGGTGTGCAGGAATTGGGATTGAGCTCGAGGGGGAGTGTTGAGATATCGAGCTCCACTCGCGATATGCCAGGGTGACCGTTGTGTATTTATGTCACTGACTTGTTAGCTGGAGATGCGGTTGGTACACCGCCCATGAATAATAGCTGGATGACAGCTATCCTTATCTACACTAGTTCGTGGCTCAGTTAGTATGCCACCTTAGTTAGTTGAGTTTGGTTTGAGACCCACATATAGGGTTCTTCTATTTCTTTGTACTAGAGTTCTTTTGGCTTTCACAACTAAGAAGAGGAAAACTGTTTTCAGCCTCCACCTTTGTGTGTACTCCCCCATTGTGCTTGTGAGAAAGCCTCAAGTGAGACTCCTTCCCTCTCTCCCACTATCTTCACAAGTTTCACGTCTACAAAAGTGGCGAACCTTGAGCCATTTGCTAGGCCAGTACGAGGATTGGGCCATGGTAAATGATCCAGATGCATCAATGTATGAGTAGTTCTAGTTGAATCAAAAGTGGCCGGACCCGCTATTCTTGGACTACCCTGAAGGAGAGCACCCATGGGAGGATAAAGAAATGTACATGACGTACAACAAACTACAGGGGCCCAAAGAACCATAGAAGCGTGCAACGACGATATGTACAAACTCAAGTGTCTCCCAACAGATTTATCTTCCAGGTCATTTTATGTACTTAGAAAGGACTCTACAATACAGGAAAGTGAAGGAAGCAAGGTGATGGTGCCTGCATCTACTAGAGCAGGCAAGAAAGCAGCTGAAAGAACGAGGGGGAAGAAAAAAAGATCGGGAGGCCAGATAAACCCAATAGACTTGGACAGTCCCACACCTAAAGGTACGAGACATTATTGTGAAAAAAATCGAGTTGGATTAAGAGTCGCATGGACGTCGTTTTTTATCTTTTAGAGGGCCTCAAATAATTGGCAATGTATTAGCTTCTGCAAAAACAGAGCCACTGGTCGCACAAGTTGGAAGCACCTCTATAGGGGGAGAAGCTCAATGTGGAGATCAAGGCGATGAGGAACTTCGTGTGGAAGAATTCCTAGACACATCAAGGCAGACGCTTAACGAATTACCCACACAAAGTAGTCAAGTGGGACCACTGCCAGTTGGCCCTCAATCCACCAGTGCACGTGGGGGGTACAACTGCGTCCACACGTCCAACCCAAACAGGCAAGTAGCATGCTCCTTTGTTTTCTAATTATTGTCCTAAATTGCATTCTAAAACATAATTTTCATTAGTTGCTACAGCCATAGTTGACGTGGCCACAATTGCAAAGATGTAAAGAGAACGATGAGGACCTGCCAAGAGAGCGCAAACAATCCACTTGTAAGTAGGGTCTAGAAGCAACAAGATCCATGCAAAACAATAATCCGTTGTTGAGGCACTTGTAACTATGAGTTTGGAGGTCAGAGAGAGGCATCTTGATGTTGCAAGTGAGATGAAGGCCAACTTTGGGAAGTGAAACATGTTCTCGGGTTTAACAATCACAAATTCATGTCTGTTGCATCCAACTAAGGGGGAGAGAGAGAGAGAGAGAGAGAGATGGTAGAGAGAGGGGTTAGAGAGAGAGAGAGAGAGAGAGAGAGAGAGAGAGAGGTGTCACAAGTGGAATAGGTGGAACAAAATGTGGTGGATGCCAAAAACAACTCGCTTCAAAACTTCCTCAAAAAACTCGATGCTTGCCCATCCCCTTGGCTGACTTCTTGATTCATCAGCCGCCCCAAGGCATCTTTTGCAATCTCAAACAACAAAACAGCAACTAGATAGCCGAAGAGAATTGCCCATTAAGATAAACCTTGGTTCATGAACTAGGCAATAGAAGGTTGATGTAGCTTGTGAAATTGTTGCCAAAAATCATATCCTTTGAAGTATTGCAAAGTCTCGAAACCCCAAATATCTCTCTCTCTCTCTCTGATACTCTCATATAAATCTCTCAAACACAAAAGGAAGCCCCAAAAGACAAACACTCAAGAAAGCATGACTCAAGCTCCATAAGGCAGAATCAAGAGTATTCTATCTCAAAAAGAAAAGGAGATGAAGCTCTACAAGAGGAGAAGAACACACGACAAAGATGCCTAAGAAAGGACTTGTGCTTTGACAAAAGCATGGGCTTGACGCATTATTCTCCATAGAGGATAGAGCACCATTGGCTGTAATAGCATGTATCAATTCCATTACTTTGTTGTCCATGCAAGTTTAAATGATATCTGAAAATAGAATCTTATTATGGCCTTTGCAAAAACAAGGTTGTGAAAGATTTCTTAAAGAATGCAAGGATGTAGACAAAAGATCTGCATAATCCAAACAATGATTTTGTAGTTGCCTAAAATTAGTCAAGCTCCATTGATTGGATATTGTAAAGTAGCTATTGAGACACAATGGTTTCTTCCATATAAGATAGTTGATGAGGCTTTTACAAAACATCATTAGTGTGGCATTGTAGAAATATCAATTATTGATTACATATTATGTCATAAGTAGTCAACTACAAGTATATTTGAAGTAGTAGTAATTATATCTTAATGCAAAGGAGTGTGTGTATGTGTATGTGCGCACATGCTTGTGCTTGCATATCTTTGTATACATGTGCATGTTCATGCATGGTTCACACGTGCATTCGTTTATGTGTATGTGTACATCCAAAGAGAGAGAGAGAGAGAGAGAGAGAGAGAGAGAGAGAGAGAGAGAGAGAGAGTCTATTATCCTCTATGTTTTCTAGTACAAACAAAGATCCCTTTTTTGCAACCCTTGATGCTTTCTTATTCTGCACCTAGACAATTTGCAAATGTCTACACTTTTGATCGGGCAAGGACACTACATGTCAATGGCTCTCCCACTCCTCACTCAAATGAGATGATCGCATTGATTGAGTAGACTCCTAAGCTCCTTTGGCTACTTTGGAAGCAAGCTAGTCGAGGTCTCTATAAAGTCATTTTGGTCCCCTATGCCTAGGCACTGCATATACGGTAAGCCCTCCAAAATAGGCTAATGGGCCCCTAGAAAAACTAGCCAATTGGTCCCCTAATTTTGCTCATCATGACCTACTAGATGCATCCCCTAGATTTTGACCGACCACAGACCAATCTTTGTTGACTAGTCTACAATTGTTGTATGCACCTATAAGGAGCCCTCTATAAGCTCCTTTGCATTGGAATCTCTCACCTAATGGAAGCAATACGCGAGACGGGTGTGTGGGTTTGGCTAAGCATGTGAGGATGGGCCAATTAGATATGGATGTAAGATGTTATAAGTTGGAGTGCAACGAGAGAAAATATAAACAACTAGAAGGTTTGAGAGAAAAAAAAATTTTGATACAACAAAGACTAAAGGGCAGAATTACTAACACAAGCATCCACTCCCAAAACCTACTTATTTACTTATTAACTAAATCCTTGATGAGAGCCTTGACTTCGTGATAGATTCCCTAGTTGACCTCACCTTCACTAATTCCTCGACCTTTTGCCCAACTTGGAATCTATTGAGCTCCTTTGCTATCTATACTTTTGTACCCTTCAATTTGTTGGATTGTGAGAGAGAGAGAGAGAGAGAGAGATGTTTTTGTAAGTACCATCATCTACTTTGTCTTGTTTCCATTGGCCTTTAGTCCATTGGTGACCAAAGGGTAAACTACATGTTTTCCTTTTGCTATTTAGGTTAGGTCTTTTCTCAAGACTAAATGACATTGCTTTGTCAAGCATCAAATTTTGTTAAAGGACTTAATATGGCCAACCTCTCTTGAGTGAGAGAGAGAGAGATGTAGCTTTGCTTTGTCTCTGTCAAAGTGCTTATAAATTCTTTTTGGCCACCCTTTCTTGTTAGAAAGAGAGAGATAGAGGAATATTTGTTAAAATCGCTCTTACGAAAATTGTCCTGCATTTACGCTTAATTGAGCACCTGATTTTCTACAGCAAACATTTGCATCTAGTTCAGTATCAGCTCAGAGAGCGAGCTAGGTCCATCTTTAGAAAATGGTACAAATGCTTTAGAAAATGAAACCTTCATTTACTACAAGTTCTTTCGAGCCCTGCTTCCCACCCATTAATAACATGGGAATCGGATAATTCTGACGCGTACATCACAGTAACTTTAAGCCCACATTCATATGCCTAACTTTGTAAAAGTATAAAGATCAGTTTAGTTCTGCAAATCTATATCTGACGGATAATCTGCAGAATCACTTAGGTCAGTTTTGGTTAAATAGCACAGAACTCTTCTCGCCTACTTACTGCCTGTGTACTGGTCTTTTGATTACATTGAAGCCACCAAGTCAGCTGAACAGTTTTAATTTGCTCCGAGCTCCTATGGTCACTGCCCAGTTTGAAGCCATTCATCAGTGGGCTTGCAGCTGAAAGGATTTGTTCCTATGGTTCCTGCCCATATCCGAGCTTCAGTACAGCTTAATCCTTTACTGTCAGCAAGCCTTTGTTCGAGGAAGTATCCATCAACCTACATCCTGATACAGTCTTCATGTTGCTTGATGTTACTTAAATACGGCAGTATAATTAACGTCACTCCTAATGGTCTGCTTGAGTTCCTTCAAGAAAATTTGCTAGTGCTATCCCAGTTGCGAGCAAAAGGAGGCTTTCCCCAAAACTTGTGGTGCCAACATAGTGTTTCTAAAAGTTTGTTCGACAAGTAGGGGAATTATCCAACCTAGTAGTAGAATTCTGGAATATAAACTTAGAAACATATCAGCTCATCGATAACTTGCTTACAAGCTTAGCCTCATTTGGGAGACAGACTGACCTTTACAACAGCGAACTCCAGGTGCTGCACCGACCTAGCCAGCCAAAATAAATCCTCGAGAGAAGGTTCATACATGATTCTTCATGAAGCCAATTACCAATAATGATTGATTCTGGATGCTTCAGGTTGAAATTAAACGTGGGACTACAGTAAGACTATTCGAGAATTCAGCAACCTTCAAGTTCTGTCTGCCTTGGAGAGAGGTTCGTGCTCAAGGGGATCATCGTCTTCATCAATGAAACCCCTCATTTGCACTTGCTGAAGTTTCTGAAACTGCACGCCTTCCTCAACAGAACGCTTCTTCAACAATTTCGCTAAGAGAAAAACAACTAATGCCGCCACTATCACCCCCACAGCCACGGTCACCGGAAAGTAGGACTGCAAATGCAGAAAAAGGCATATCTCATGAGAATCTGAGAGCTACTATTGTAGTTCCCAAAAGCCAGCCCAGATTAGCAAAGGTTACCTTATCTCTGTCACGAGCTTCTTCTTGGCCAGGATCAGGGCTTGTATTATTTGCAGGGCCTGAATATAGGAACACAAAGGAAACAGGGCGAGTAAGTGCACTAACCATCACAAGTTTATTCAGCTGAAACCGATCTGAACAAGATCTTGATGTACTTCAAATTCTCGGACATGCGATTTGATTTGCTTCTCAGGTAAAGCTCATGATGCAGGTCTGCGCTAAAGAAAAGGGTAGAGCTTCTTTGAAAAAAAAGAAAAGGGTAGAGCTAAGTGTCAGAGCACGAGGGTTGTATGAGCTTGTAATGCCACAGATCACTGCGATAGGACTTCAATTCTCAAACGCCTTTTCACCCGTTTCTCCAGCAATGGCAAGATTTTTGGACAAACCGACTACTATCCCCAAGTCATGTTAATGCTCTCCAAATCAGCTAAATCGACCTGGCTGCCTCTTCTTCTTGGAATTACAAAAGAGGTCTATTGCAACATGTTTGCCAATTAACGACACAAAAATTACGAGTAAGGCTCCTAATTGATTCAACACCTTTCGCTAAACAGAAGAAAACTTGTTGAATCTAACGCTTAACAGTTCAGAACGTGGGCCTCTCTCTCTCTCTCAATAGTAAATGTACTCGTCATAAAAGAAACTTACTTTCCAAGGTTGGAATCGAGCAGTCCTCGCTGCCCTTCCAGTTAGCTGGACAATCACAGAGAATGTCCCCCTGTATACACTCGGCTCCCTGATAGCAATACGAATCACCACATGGAACTCCCTCAAATTCACAATGCTCCCCTGAAGCACCCTCAAAACATGTACAAGTGTAGTTTTCTCCCTGTATGATCTCGTTGCAAGCTCCATTTTGGCACCAAAATGTGTTGGTTCCATCGCACATAGTACGGTTTTTGTCGCAGTACTCGCCCCTGGATTTGAAAGCCGCATTCAGAGAAGTTATCAGGAGAAGCTAGATTGTCAACCGACCAGAAGGGAAGTCTTACCCGCATTCGGCGAAGTATTAAGAGAAGTTAAATTTCAATCGGTCAGAAAGCAAATCTCACTCATATCACGCTTTACTTTCACATGAAAGATTGGGATTTTTTTGGCACATATTTTAACGGCCATTCGTTTCAGGCAGCACTTCGAAGAAAAGATCTCATTTCAACGCCAACATTATTCTCATGCTCACTTTCGACGCGCATCCTTTCACACTAATCGAGTCTGGCGCAATACAGTTACAAGATAATCACAAATTCAGTGGCCCGCTTCTCGCAGATTACAAATCCAAATAAGCTGAAGGTTTTCGGAGGGCAGAAAGCCTGACTTGACTATTTCACCGGACCTGTGCACCTCATTTGTACACTCTTGGCGAAACTCTGAGATCCAAGATCTTTCACAAACAAACGAATACGCAACAAACACGCAGATGCTGGAGAGGATCCAGATCTAAAACTAGAAGGTAGTCTCACCCGAGGAAAGGCCTATTACCGTCGAGCATGGTGGAGCTATCCGGGAGGCTACAAATGCAAACGCCATCGGAATCGCAAGTGTGGCTGAGGCAGCGGGGGTCACAATTCTGGGCAAGGGAGGAGGAAGCAAAGAAGTGAGAGAGGGTAAGGGAGGAAAAGAGGAAGGCAGAGAGGAAGGGAAGGGAGGCCATGGAGGTGGAAGAGGAGGTGAAGCAGAGATGGGGGCTTGTGGTGCATCGCATTTCTGCAGAAACAATGAAAGATATGTGAGTCTATGAGCTTTTTGTTTTTGTTGTTTTGGACAAAGAGTGAGAGAGACGAAGCTAGGGTCGTCGTCCGACGTGGCCTCCGTCCCCAGCAGGGGCGTGCGCCCCGCTGGCGGCACCTCACCCCCCCTTCGTGCTCACGACGTGTTGTCTATTACGTCACTCATCCACATTTGTTTAGATCCCCCTCATCCCCATGCATCGATGATCCAAAGAGTATGGGACTTGGGTTCCTTTCCCTATCTCTTATGCATTTCAAGACACCTACTGCTGCTTTTTCTGCTGCTGACATGCACCTGCGGGGTTTCGCTTCCTGCCGCCTCAGCTCTCCCACCTGTGTCCTTAGCATCCGCCCTGTCTATGTGGAACCATTACCTGGCGGCAACGTACACAAAGGCCTTTTTTTTGGGGCGCCGAATGCGAATCTCTGGTCGACCGCCAGGCGGTGCCCCTAGCCACCCCTTGGACTAGCTCATCATCTCCAGTGGGAGTGCTTCGCACAAAGCGGAGTGGGGCGTTTCCAGACTGCATGGGGAGTGCATAGTGGCTCCACATCGTGAAACCAATAGCATCTGTCGGTCCATGCGGCTCTAAGCACACCATCCCCACCCCTCGGGGTGGATGCGGGGGTCAAAAGGTCGGGCGCGGTACAAGAGGTCAGGGGATAGGGGCAGCACAAGAGGTCAGGGCATGCGAGGCGTGAGGGCAGGGCTGACATGGGGCTCGAAGGGAGGGAGGCGAGGTGAGCGGGGAGGTTGATAGTGGGGTGGTGTCATGTGGGATGGACCTAGCACCATACTCACATGCCAATACCTCAGCGGGCATTCTCAAGGTTTTGACACACCACTCTCACGCCTCCCCGTCTACTTGAGAGTGGGCGAGTATGCGTTACACCACAATGGATGGGCAGGGAGAGATTTTAGATAAATCTGTGAAGGGTCGCACACTTGTCATCAGCAATTAGGCTTTAGCTTATTGATTGAGTCTTTTTTCCATGTGGCCCATGGTTGAAAACCTGGGTGGGGGATGGACGTGGGAGTTTGGCTGCCCGAGGTTTTGTCCACCGCCTTTTTGAGCATTCAATCATTTTCTACAGCATGGCATCCACGACATCCCATGCCCCTACCTATCGAACTTTGGGCACCTAGTGTGTAAACACCCTCACTCACTTCTACATGCACCAACATGCCCAGTGACTTGCCATTCCCGTGTACCTTTTGGAGGTTCGGCTCAAAAGTAGCACCTTTCATTGGCATGATGCTCTGAAAGAAACATAGCATAATGGCTCACTACCCGAGCAATCTAGGGTTTCAATCTTTTTGCGCCCTAGTTCTTTCATTTTTGGTGATCGATTTTCTAGCTTGACGTCAAACGCTAGCATGAAAGACTGGGTTCTTTGCCAAGTGTATGCTGCTCATGTTGTCACAATAAATGATAACTGGCCCATCTGTAGACTGATGCATATCATAGAGTAGCTTATGCAACCAAGCTACCTCACATGCAGCCATTGCTGCACCCCTGTACTCAGCCTCTGTGCTCGACAAGGCAACTGTAGGCTGTTTCTTGTTGCTCCAAGTGACTGCAGCACTTCCAAAAGATAACACATATCCACTGGTAGATTGTCTATCAGAAATACTACCAGCCCAATCAGCATCAGTGTATCCATGCAACTGTATCTGAACCCCAGCCTCATAAAATAGTCCATACTGCAATGTGGACTTCACATACCTGAGTATGCGTCTAGCCGCATCCAAATGCGGTTTCCTTGGAGCCTGCATAAACTGACTTACCAACCCAACAGCATAGCTCAAATCTGGCCTGGTAATAGTTATGTAAATCAAACTTCCTACTATGCATCTGTACATAGTAGGGTCTTCCAGAAGCTCACCTGCATCTGCGCTCAGCTTCACATTCTGCTCCAAAGGAACTGAAATAGGCTTACAGCCTGTCATCCCATATTTGGACAGCATGTCCAATCCATACTGCCTCTACAAGAGCTGTATCCCACTTGGTGATCTAATCACCTCAATGCCCAAGAAATAACGCAGCTCTCCCAAATCCTTCATCTCAAACTTCTGCTTCAATAGCATTTTCACATGAAGGATGTCTTCATCACTATCACCTGTGATGATCAAATCATCAACATAAATGACAAGCAGCATAATACCTTTCTCTGTCTTTCTCACATAAAGTGAGAAATCTGCCTTGGAAATCTGAAAGCCAATAGTAACAAGATACTGTCCTATCTTGTCAGACCATGCTCTAGGTGCTTGCTTCAAGCCATACAAGGCTTTCTTCAACCTGCAAACAAACTCAGGATGAACAGCATGCACATAACCTAGTGGCTGCTCCATATAGACCTCTTCTTGCAAATCACCATGCAAGAAGGCATTCTTTACATCCATCTGATGTAAAGACCATCCTTTCGATGTAGCCATTGCTATGACTGCTCTTACGGTTGCCATCCTTGCAACCGGACTGAATGTTTCTTCATAATCAATGCCATATGTCTGTGCATACCCCTTGACAACTAATCTTGCCTTGTATCTGTTCACAGAACCATCTGCATTGTGCTTCACCTTATAAACCCATTTACAGCCAATAGCATTCTTGTCTTTAGGCAAAGGCACCAATTCCCATGTTGCATTTGCATCCAAGGCATCAATTTCTTCATCCATGGCTTTCTCCCATAAATTCTTTTCCCATGGCTTGCTCAAAAGAAATGGGTTCTGGTTCCTATATCACTTTGACCATATAGGCATAGTGAATGGCTGTAAATCCATCATATTTCAGCCTATCCACAGGATACCTAGCTCTGGTAGACCTGCGCAAGATAGGCTCACTTCCAGGTGCTCTCAAAACATCCATGGTCTTCCTTACTCCAGGTGTAACAATAGAAGGAATACCCAACTCATCATCAATGCTCTGTTCTGAGCCACTGGATTCACCATCCACATAAGAGTGACCTGCATTCACACCAAACATGGGCTGATCTACCTTCTCTTTTCCTTTTCATGATACCTGCATACCACTCTCTGCATTGCTTTGAGGAGATTCTCCTAATCTCAATCTGCATGTCCATGGCAAAGTATGTGAACCACTGCTAGAGGACACTGCAGGTCCACTGATATTCTGTGATTGCTGCTGTGAATTCTGTGCAGCATTACCATTTTGTGCATCTACATCAATCGTCACATTTACTGGTTTATACCAGCTGCGCATCTCATCAAAAACAACATCTATGCTCACTGTAAACTTACGAGTAGAAGGGTTATAACATCTATATCCTTTCTGTTGCAGAGAATAACCAATAAAGATGCACTTCTCAACTTTTGGATCCAACCTGGACGTCAATTCATCTGGCACATGAACATAGGCAATGCAACCAAAAATTTTCAAATGAGAAATGTCTGGTTTCCTACCAGTATACATCTCCTCTGGCATCATGCCATGTATTGCTGCAGTGGGAGTCCTGTTCATTATCTAAACTGCTGTAGCAACTGCTTCAGCCCAATAATAATCTGGTAGATCTTTTTCATTTAGCATGGCCCGAGATACCTCTCCAATATGCCTGTTTTTCCTTTCTGCAATTCCATTTTGCTGTGGGGTATGACTGCATGAATATTGTTGCTTTATACCATGCTCCTGCAAGAACCTTGCAAACGCATTTGAGAGGTACTCTCCCCCTCCATCTGACCTTAGGCATTTTATTTGCAGGCCTGTTTCTTTTTCAACCATAGCTTTAAAAACTTTGAAGTGCCCAAACACTTCACTTTTCTTTTTCATAAAATACACCCAAACTTTTCTGCTGTAGTCATCAATAAAGGTGACAAAGTAATGACAACCTCCAATAGATGCAGCTTTAGTAGTCCACACATCAGAGTGGATTAATTCCAATGGCTTCTTACTCTCTTGAACATGCTTAGGAAATGGTTTCCTTGCCTCTTTTCCAAATTGACAGGCTTCACAAACCTTGTGCATTTCTGCAACCTTGAATATAGACAATCCTGCAACAATATTTTGGGCTTGCATTGATTTAAGTCGCTGTATATTAACATGACCAATGCGTTTGTGCCAGATATCAATATCTGCAACTACACTGGTCCCATGTGCAAACATTGCTGCACTCAATTCAGGCATGTCCGCATCCAACGTAAACATCCTGCCCTTCTTCTTTCCTTTTGCTATCAAGCGACCATTATTTTTCATATCCTCAACAAAGCATCCATGAGGATTAAATCTGACCTGCAAGCCTTAACCATCTGACCAACAAAAACCAGGTTCTTGGTGATGTTCGGGACATGAAATACATCAGACAAGTATTTCTTTTTCCCATCCTGCATAGACAAAGGAATTTTGCCAATCTGCACAGTAGGATGTGCAGTATCATCACCAGTCTCCACAAATCCTGGTTTTTCCATTTTCCTTGCATCCTGCATCCATTCAACATGACCTGTCGTGGTTTGACGCACCTGAGTCAACATACCACACATCATTGCTTTCTTCTGCACTTGTCACATAATTTGTCATATGCTGCACCATAAACAAATGCTCATTTCTGTCATCACCCTGTCTACTAGAGGATGCATAATTGCCTTGCTGCAATTTTCCATTCATAATGTCATTCTGCTTTTTGTAGCAGTCTTTAGCCATATGCCCCATTTTACCACAATAGTAGCATTCAACATTGCTGTTTGCATTTTGGCCTCTCTGCCATCCACCACGTCCTCTTTGGCTCCCCCTGCCTCTAGAGTTACCACGTCCTCCTGCATAGGACTGGTTTTCTTGCATTTGCTGCATATTCTGATTTCTACCACGGCCTACAGATCGGCCTCCTCTACCTCTGCCTCTACCTCTGCCAGCATTTGAGTAGAAGAGAGTTTCTTTTGAAGTTCCTGCTGAAGGAGATGCACCACCATTTCTCTGCTCTTCAGAAATTAGAAGAGCAATCGACTCCTCAAAATCAGGAAATTTTTCACGGACGGCAATGGATGTCCGGAACTGTGCATAATCCTTTCCTAGACCATTCAAGGTCACAGAAACTAAATCATCATCATCCACTAGCGACCCAATGGAAGCAAGTGCATCCGCAATTTTCTTCACCTTCATGTGGTAGTCATTGATGCTCATATTTTCTCTCTGCACATTGTGCAGATCCTGCTTGAGCTGCATTTTCCTGGCTTGCGTATTTGTGCTGTACATTTTTGCCAAAGTATCCCATGCCTCCTTTGGCGTACTTGCATCCTGAATATGCACAATCATGGAGTCCGAAATACTGATAGACAGCCAGTACTACATAACTTTCCTGGCTCTCTCATGCCATCCTTTAAATGCCTGCATTTCCTGTTGATTGGGAACATTAGGAAGAACAGGTTCTTCTTCATTTCGTGTAATGAACTCCCAATACCCTTTTCCCATAAGGAAATTCGTCATTCTAAACTTCCATGCCAGGAAGTTGTTCTTATTAAGCTTTTCAGTGACAATCTGTGAAAGAGAATCAGATGCCATTTCAGAACACCACAAAATATTATGTCACTGCAAAAAACACAGCTTTTGCCTCACACGGGCAGATCTGCAAAACTAACGAAAGTGGTATTTCACCACACAGTAACTTCCTAGTGACGATTTTGCATCAACAAGCAATAAGCATGAATCTGCAACTCCCAATATCTCTGCACACAGGCATACGATGCAATTTCTGCGGCAGCTTTTCACTGACCTGCAGAACGGTGGTCGCACAGCCCAAATAGGGCCTTTTTCTGAGTGCCTACGGAGAACTTCCGCCTCCAAAACGGGCCCCGAAATGACCTCGAATCAGAAAAATAAAGTCACCAAGGGCTTTGTCCACTCCCGCAGCATATAATGCCCTCTCACCACACCACGAAGGGCGTCTCAATCTGAGACAGTGCACTCTTGCACTTTCGGCTGTGCGACCTGCAGAGATTTGCTCCCAAACTCGAAAAAGGAAAGCAACACTGGTCCTCTTACCAGGACACTGCGAACTTGGTTTTCTTTCTTGAGCTCCTTACCACGAACAAGGCTCTGATACCATGTGAAGATAGTGGGAGAGAGGGAAGGAGTCTCACTTGAGGCTTTCTCACAAGCACAATGGGGGAATACACACAAAGGTGGAGGCTGAAAACAGTTTTCCTCTTCTTAGTTGTGAAAGCCAAAAGAACTCTAGTACAAAGAAAATAGAAGAACCCTATATGTGGGTCTCAAACCAAACTCAACTAACTAAGGTGGCATACTAACTGAGCCACAAACTAGAGTACATAAGGATAGTTGTCATCCAGCTGGGCGGTGTACCAACCGCATCTCCAGCTAACAAGTCGGTGACATAAATACACAACGGTCACCCTGGCATATCGCGAGTGGAGCTCGATATCTCAACAATAATTAGGGAAAAGAGTTGGGAAACTGTATGTGCAGTTGTCAAACAACTTATGTGCAGTTGGGAAACTGTATGTGCAATTGTCAAGTTATAGCAAAGGAGGTAGCGGGAGATTAAACTGTGATTCTTATAGCTAGACTCCGCAGATATAAAGAGGATGTTTGAGCTGCAAATGACAATTGAAAATCTCTCTAATACCCTGACACATTTGGACATCAAACATGCTGAGAACGAAGTGTTTTGATGCCCAGGCATGTGCATCCAACTTTGGCTGTCACTAGATCATCTTGAGTTTAAAAAAGTATATATTCATTCAATGTTTCTAAGACTTGGTCCATCTTGTATTATTTTTGTGGGCTATAGTTGACCTGCACTCAGAGTAGTTGTCATAATTGGGAGGCTAGCATGCTCTGGCTTTGCAGATGCTACATGATTTGAAGAGCAAGGGGTATGCACAGCTTGTACCTACCCCTCCTAATCCCCGACGTGCAGTAAAGGGCCAAATAAATGTCTCAAGTTGGTGCATATGTTGTGGGATGTCCCTTGAGCATGAGAATGCCATGATGTTAGTATGCTTTCCATGTAAACATAGCTACCATGTTCTATGCTTTGCCACAACTTGCTCCATGGGCTCATCATGAAGGGCTTCCGATTGCAACTATGTAATTGATGTGCTACGAAGACAATGGTTGGGGTGTTTAGGGACGATTATGCTAGAAAGCCTCCTATTGTGGACTGAAGTCTGCAACAACTGTTTGAGAACTGTTGGCAAGGATTTGTCAGGTAAGAAGTATGTTGTAAGGTTGAATGTCTCAAGTTTGCTAAAATACCTCAAATTCAACATACATGTGTTTTGAGCACATCTGTGATATTAGCTCACTTGTGTGTTAGCATATCTATCGGCATATCTGTCAATAAATCTATTAGCATGTCAATTAGTGAAAGTGTGTTGTTAGCAACTGTGTTGTTAGCACACCTACCACTAGAGAATTTGGTGCTACATGCATGCTGTTATTAGCAAAACTTATGTTAGCATATGTGGAACCATATCCATTAGCACATATTGTTGGCTTATGTGGTACAACTATTTGCATGTTCAAAATTGAGAGGATGTGCATGTCCCACCATAGGGGGTTTCCGTTTTCTGAGCAAAAACCCCTGAGCAATGAGCGGACAAAAGGTGGGAGGGGTCAAAATATATAGGCTCAAGTCATTTTTGGGAAGCACAAAATTCCAAATTATTTCAAGGAATATGTAAGTAAATATGAAATATTGATGAACAGAGATAGATATAAATATACCTTTATATAATATACATATATAATTTCCAAATGGCGACTTATTTTATGACTTTCAAATTTCTCTTCTTTTCCTTTCACCATTGGTTGGATCATAAAATTTTGAGTAAATATCCTCTTTATAGCTCCTCGGGATGAGCTAAGAAAAATATATAACATCTTTTTAATAGACCCTCTAAGCGTATTCTACTAGAGGAATATGGTTTGAAGTGCCCCAACACTATTCTGTCGGTGGAATACCCTTGGAGAGCCTACAAAGAATGGGTCATAACTTTTGCTCCTTAGCTCTGATTGAGGAGCTATAAAAGGGAAAAATATTCAAAATTTCATGATCTATGCAATGGTAGGCTTAAAATTATAACTTATTTATAGGTATAATTTCAAGATGTATATGAGAGTTACAACTTTTTACTAATTCATATTATGGTAGGAAGAGTTCAATAGGGAACACATTTCCTTAAAATCACTTAGGTTTGGAGAATTGGGAATATTTTCAAGGAATATGTAAGTAAATATGAAATATTGATGAACAGAGATAGATATAAATATACCTTTATATAATATACATATATAATTTCCAAATGGCGACTTATTTTATGACTTTCAAATTTCTTTTCTTTTCCTTTCACCATTGGTTGGATCATAAAATTTTGAGTAAATATCCTCTTTATAGCTCCTCGGGATGAGCTAAGAAAAATATATAACATCTTTTTAATAGACCCTCTAAGCGTATTCTACTAGAGGAATATGGTTTGAAGAGCTTGCCCCAACACTATTCTGTCGGTGGAATACCCTTGGAGAGCCTACAAAGAATGGGTCATAACTTTTGCTCCTTAGCTCTGATTGAGGAGCTTTAAAAGGGAAAAATATTCAAAATTTCATGATCTATGCAATGGTAGGCTTAAAATTATAACTTATTTATAGGTATAGAAGAGATAAATTGGAAATTTCAAGATGTATATGAGAGTTACAACTTTTTACTAATTCATATTATGGTAGGAAGAGTTCAGTAGGGAACACATTTCCTTAAAATTACTTAGGTTTGGAGAATTGGGAATATTTTGAAAATACCTCCTTTGCCTTTCCATATTTTATAATGTATTAGAGATTAATTTATGATCGATAATACTGGCTTCAATTAAGAGATTTTCAATATCCTTTTTCTACTCATCCAAGGAATATGGTATACATTATTACATGAGAGCTTCTCAATACTTCAAATATGGGATTGCTAAAGCTAAGGGAAGCCCTTTTAAATCGATTGAATTACGATAATCCTCAAAAGAGAGAATGGTAGGGAGGGATTTCTAGAAGTTTTCAAAGTATTCACTATTTGTTCATATATAGATGATGTTCTCTAAAATGAGGGTTATAATGACAAATAAGTAAGTATATGGTTCCATAAATGAGAAATTAAGAAAGAATTTATATTCCTTTGAGAAATATACTAGCATGGTTGGTGTCAAACATTATCACTCGGACTTTTCTGCTCATAGGCTTTTGCTCGAAAAATGTGCACATCACCCACCATATAAACAATGTATGATCGTTATAAAACTTTGAAAGTATAAGTTCATTTTACTAATTTAGGATTCTTTTCAAATTTTCATGACCATCTGCAACATACACATATGGTATAAGCATATTAATGCACGGTTTCTTGGTACTTTCGCACTATGCATGTTTAGAAATAAGAACATGTGCATGGTACACCATACAAAGGATGTACGATCCTTATGAAACTTTGAAACTATAAGGATGCTATTAATTTTAAGTGTTCTATAAAGTTTCATGACTATAGTTAGTGTTTCTAGAATGAAGGAGCCCGCTATCATGGAGGCTACTACTATGATGGAGCCTTTAATGTTGTGCTAAAGTGATGCACACCCATTTGAGGACACACTCCATAACTTTTTTTTTATTTGTTGAAAACAAAAACAGATTGAAATTTTGGAATCCAAACTAGTAGAAGTATTACATGGTGGTCTTTAAACATTGATATTTGTTGATATTGGTATCTAGATTCACCCTAAAATCGAAGAAGTTGAAAATGTGCAATTTGTGCATGTGCAAAGATCTTTTAATAAATACAACACTATTTACAATTTTGAATTGTTTCTTTTTCCATGCACTTGCTTGCTATATGGCTCATACACTTGCTAAAGGTCATTCATAATACATGGCATAAAACCCAATAGCATGCCCTTTGGCCTATTTGTGTTTTGAAGCATTTTAGGCCACATTGCACTTGTTTGGGATATATCGCCCGAGGGGGGAAACCCAACGGCTGAAAATTTTGCTACTCCCACAAATTTTGAATTTTCACACCTTCCACCCATTGAATCTTGGAATATTTAGTACTTGCAACTTGCCCATGCCCTGCAACCCACACACACCTTGACGTGACCTTGTGCAAACTTTGGTTTGGCATTTTCTTCTTTCGGGTAAGTTTTCTATTCTTTGCTTGCCTCACAAGCTAGCTTCTCTTGGTCTATTCTAGACCGATCGTGGCCATGGCATCAATGGCAACATGCAGCTTGCCATAGCTTGTAAGAGAAGTTGACAGAGGCTGCAAGACAAGAAAGATGAAAAGCCTAGCCAAGGCACAAGGAGAAAATTGCAGGTCAAGGAAAGCAATGACACGGTAACGAAAGACACTTTTGTAACATTTGCAAAGGGAGAAACAACGAGAAGAAAGAAGACTCCTCGTTGCAAAGTAGCAACACGAAGAAGTTACAGATGCACACATTTAATCATTGCCATTGGAGCAAAGAATATGAAATGTGGTGTCACAATTGGTGCGAGCATTCGAGGGAGCAACATCAGGCCATTCAGGTGAATAACACAAGAGCTTGATGACTAGCCTCAAACTGATGAGCAGCCTCTGACTTCATCTACATAGGAGTAGATATTGTCTTTGTAGTTGTACTTTATATTTTGATTATGACTCATTCATTGTATTGATACAATACCTATAATATAAGTTTTGATTTATCTCAACAATCCCATTTGGGATGTCTTTGCTTATGACTCACTGATTTTTGTATCAATACAATTAACCTATAATATGGGTTTTGATGTCTCTCAATGATTAATCCCATTTGCGATGTCTTTACATAAAATTGTTATTTCTCTTCTTTGCAGTAGTACATATAAGATGTAGTGTTAGTCAATGGTAGAAACGTTATTAAGACTCAAGGGTATCTCCTTATGAAGTCTTTAAAGATAGCAGATGGGAAATCAGTAAAATCGGCAAAGATCGGGACCTTATCACTTGTAGGAACCATAAGCTTTTGATTATGAATAATTCATGTTCAAAAGGTTCATATAGGATCAAGAAAAATCAGTTTGCATTATTGTTTGTTACAATTGAAGGAGGACTATTACAATTCAAAGTATACATACAGCTTTAGAGCTAGACTAGTAGCACAACTTCTCTACTTTGTTTCCCCAACAGTTTAGAGTACAGAGATAGACTAGTAGAAGAGGTTCTCTGGTATGCTTCTGCATTTGTTCAGAATATAGAAGTAGAAATCTCAACAAGAGATGACGCCAAGGTGTTGGAGCAGATGTTAGAGGAGCAAAAGGTACAATAGGAGCTAGTGCATGAGGAGAGGATAGAGGATTGTGCAAGTGCATTACATGCTCTGAGTCTTCCTGAGGAGTGTCCAGGAACAACAAAAGTTGAAAGTCTTTATCACAGCAAAGCAACAAAAATTTCATTCAGAACAGTATCCAAAAAAGATGTAGCCTATGAATGAGGATCAACCTCCTCCAATAGTAGATATCTACACATGTACATAATTACTAAGATTAGTGGCTATTGGTTACTAGATCATTGAGAAATACTATACATGTACAAAACTCATAAGAAGTCCTATACATTGTATTATTAAGAAGTAATATAAACTGTCTCTCCAAGGATGCTTTTGCATTGACTTGTGCTCTCTCTCCTACACAGTAGTTGTTGCAATGTTTTGTTAGTCATGTGTATAACTGAAGGACAAATTGATGTAATGGGTGTACTAAGGGTTGTGTGTCAGTTAGTGTGACCAGGTTTGGTTGTAGAAGGTTCTAGGTGTGATTGAGAGATTCATGGAGATGGTGGCATGATTATAGGATCTTGGTGGCTTCTACTATGACATCATCTATGATGTTCACTAGATGTATCTTGGTGCCTATATATTGGGCACTCCACTCTTGAATATAACACTCTCCATTTGCTTCATTCCATTGTCTCCTTGCTATTGTTCCATCATGTGGTATCAGAGCAGGTTCACTGAGCCTTGACTTTTTGCCATGTGGTCATCCCTACCAAGCTTCTTTCTCTCTTCCATGGAGTTTTCCCCTTTGCCCACGTTTTTGTAAATGTGGTTTCTCTTCATCCAACCAATGGATTCGAAAATCTTTTTAGCTGGAGACTCCCCATGCTCGGCTTGGGAATAATAAACATCTAAGCAACATATTGTGGTCCTATGATTACCCATAAATTTTTTATCACCAATGCATTCAAAGATTATGCCTTCTCGATTAAAAGGTGTAACAAGTTTTTACTCTCTATTTAATTCTAAACCAAAACTATGCAACATGAGTTTGTGATCGTTTGGAGTCTTTGCATGACCAGCCTAGTCCATAAGAGGACAAAGTGGCATCTCCTCAAGCCACATGGGGAATTGTTTGGATTTTTTATGATCCCATGGTGCCAAGTATTGATGGTTTTCATATTGAAAGCAAATCGTTTTGTTTCATTTGCCGGTGAATCCATTTAACCTATAAATAAGACCTCTGGACACTTGTATCTTTGCTATTGATCATTCTTTTGATGTTGTAAAATTTATTGGTAAGTTCTTTTGTGTCATTATTTAGAGGTGAATCTTAATGTGAGGGTTCCACACTACAACCCCTTCTTGAGGTTCTTGCAATCTACCTTCTGTCCAAGATAGCGCAAATGACTTGGGTGAATGTTTAGTGAGCAAGAAATGACAGAGAAGAGATCAAATCACACTGTGTAGTACAAATGATGAAGGTTTGATGACTATTGACTAGCAAGAAATATGTAGCACACTAAAACTTACGGTCTCGTGGTGGTGCAAGCAATGACAGGGGCCCAAAGAGATTTCCCCATGGTGGGGAAGCGAGGCTTGTTTGGTACTTATTGCATGGTTCCTCGTAGGAAGGAGCAAAATGTTCAATGATGTGGCTTCTTGTGCCAAATGAAGAAGCCTATGCAAATCGCTACCTAGCCTTTTACTTGTAGGTAAAACGCACTAGTTCACAAGCTGTTTTGATCTTATAAATTCACCTTGTGTAGAGGCTCATCATTCATGTAATGATTTGCCACTTGCAAACCCAACGAGTATAACCAATGGTTGATGAGTGTCATTTAAGCCTATGTCTTTTTGGGACTCATTCCCCCAACACAAGACTCGCCATCAACAACAAGCATTGGAGAGGCACAAACTTGTTTGGTGCTTATTGCAAGGGTCGACACTCAAGTTATTCAAACGCTTTAGTCAATTACATCGAGTTCATAAAAAAGTTGGCAACATTCGAGCTGTTCAAAATCTATAAATTTTGAGTTTAAGACATAAAAAGACTTAATGTTGTTGATGAGTGGTTATTTATTGCCCTTGGAAGACAAGACAAGAATGACTTTCAAAGATGTTCAAAGAATGGGTATTAACACATAAGAATACATTGTTGCAATTCGATCTTAGATTCCAAACATGATCTTACATTCAAGAAGCAAACCAAAAGATGTCTATACGAATGCATTGAATAAAAGTACAAGGTTCATTTGGAAATCGCACATATATGTTCATTCTAATATGTATCTATATCTACAAATAATTTAAACAACATATTTCATTTCATGACTAGAATGGACAGTACAACAACAAAGAGTGTAAACCAATAATAAAAGAATGCATGGAAGGAAATCTTAGCGCACAAGGAAGAATGAAAAAGATGGGCAACTCTTTCTTGCGTGGTCGACACATAATGTAAATTTGCATTTTTCATTCATTAATCATTGCAAACAACATGAGAATGGAGGTAGAAAATGATGGGACACCTTGTCCTCTTCAACTTCTCCTGAATTTGGGGCATTCACAATTTAGTTATTCGGATGTCCCTGATAAGAAATCTATTCCCTTTCTCTCAATTTCATGATCGTTTTCTCGTATTCCTCTTTGATGCACATCGATGGTTGATATTGTGTCGTCTAGGTGAATTAGTTGTACTACCTTTTAGGATGAACCACATGAGAAAAAAGTAGAGAGAACAGCATTACCAATGGCTTTAGTATTTAGGTGGATCCTAACGGGTAGTGAAGGTGGAAAGTCAACGAAAAAGTTGTGGGACACATACTTGACTAATCGTTAAATGAAGGCGAAAAACGTTGGTCTTTGCCATCACTTGAGCGAATGTGTCTGTTGTTTGCAAGTAGAAGCATCTCAATTACTTTGGTGCTTTGTGCGTAGGTTCACTCAGGGCATTGTGAATCCTTCAACATCTAGAGTGTTGGCACATGAAATGTGCAGCATTGCAGAAACTTTGTGGGGCAAAAATAGGCGCGGCATGGCGATATGGCTATGTGCTTGTAGCAAAACAAAACGACCACTGAATAGCATATTCTTACTTCAAATTTTTGAAACTGTAGAGCAAATATACAAATATAGTCATCCTTCTAGTAAATATGTTTCAAAGCTATGAACAACTTTGTCATTTGGAACCATTTCATTTACTATACCCTGAAACTCATGGTGGTACTCAAAAGGGCACTAAGGGTCGATTCTGATTATTTGTTTAACCCTCAATACAAACTCACCATTTCAATCAAAAGGTCCATCAAGGGGAAAAAATACAAATTAAATCATTGATAAGTACGTTAACTAACTAGGAGAACTTTCCCACCTCTTCCCTCTCTTTCAGACTCAAGAATAGCATCTTTGAATTGAGAGAGTGGAAATTTTCTCCCAATATATGGTCTTAGTACTTTTAACTCAAAAAGCCTCATAGTTTTTGAAGCTACAATGTCAATTCTCTCCCTGGAGGGTACAAAGTCACCAAGATAAAACCATTCTATCTTGACACCCCTACGTAAATCATAAATGCTATAAGAGATATCATTACTTGATAAAGCTCCATACACAACAACTGTTCCTCCATCTCTAACACAAGCAGCCACCCCCTGTACAAGAGAAAAAGTGAATGTTGAATTCATAGTAACACATAGCCTCACGTCACTTTTATGACAAACAAAATAAGTAAACAGATGTAGATGTCCACATTCATTCCATGCTAAAAAGCAACTTCGATTGTATGTGCATGAGAGAGAGAGAGAGAGAGAGAGAGACTCAATTATTAAACTTTTAAATATTTGACTTCGATTACTATGCATGTCGAAAGGAATACAAATCCCACCCAAAAATAGTGTCATTATTGCTTCTATAAACATAATAAAGAAATTAGTTTCATTGAGTCAAAAATGAAATCCGAACATGCAGATAGAAGGCTCTTTTCTCAAACGATATCAACATGAGTGAAAAGTATCTAGAACTAACAAGAGAACCTTGGACAATAAGACATCCAAGATCACATTAGATCCACGTATGATAAGTAACGAGAAAGGAAGACATGTTCTCTCTAGTCCTAAGAGCTTACACCAAAAAAACTTTGAGCACATCACTGAGGAAGGCAATCATAACAATTATAGATTTTACATTAAATGAGATTACAAAATCAAGAATGTGGAAAATCTGAGAGGGAGATAAAATAGTAACCTTGACACTAATGCCGGCAACGGCATCCAGAGCAGCATATGCCATCTTGCGTCCAGTTATTTCCTTCACCCTATTTCTTATATCTACAATACCCATAAATATAGGTTGGCAAGAAGCCACACAAAACACGTGCCCTAAATAAGCAAATGTTGAAAATCATCTCTTTGAGACATGTATTCAAGCCAAAGGAAATGAGAAAAAGGACTTCCATTATTGTTTTACAATCCTATTCATGAGCAAATATTTGTCAACATCCATTCTGAGAGAGAGAGAGAGAGAGAGAGAGAGAGAGAGAGCTATATAAACACCAAAAGCAATGTCCTTGGAGATGTGGATCAATGACATCAAGGCCAAAAAAGAAGAGATTTATATATACCTTTGTAAGACTAGAATAAGTCCACAAAAGAAGAGATTTACACATTTGATGAGTAGATATATGCTTACCTTCTGTTCTTGAGTTAATGATTTCATCTGCACCAAGAGACTTCAACTCTCTTCTCCATTCCTCCCTCCTTATAATATTGATGGTTTTGATGCCATGGTACTTTGCTAATTGTATTACAAGCCTGCATTCAAGACATCTATTATAAATGAGGAAATGCTTTAATGCCAATTTTAATTACAATCAAAGTCACAAATGCTACCAAACAGGTGAATGATATATCTATCATTCATCAGGCTTGTCGGTGTGTTGGGTGAAATGCCCAGAGAGAGCATAAAATTGGAGACCCTAGGGTAAAAAGGAAGGAGATTAAGAACGTGCAAAGAGGAGTAAATGCGAATGCATACCTTTGTAAGACTAGAATAAGTCCAATCATACAAATTTAGATTTTTTGTTGTTCTAAAGATAAAAAATCTACACATAAAATAAAAGAGAATATGAAACAGAAGAAAAAAGAGGTAAACAAAAACTTTTATGAAAAACAAAAGGAAGACATACTTAGTAAGCAAAGCAACACTTATGTCGTCATCAGTGCCCGAGCATAAGCAGCTATACTAGTTTTCTAAAGACCCACGGAGTCTCTTGGGCAAACCCAGTGCTTACTAAAATACGTCAAATAAACAAAAGAGAAAGAAAACAAGAAATAAAGAAGAAAGGAAGCAGGTGACTAAGCAAAAATAAACAAGTCAAGAAACAAAACCTTCTAAAAAACTGGAATATCGCTCTATCTCACTCTCACTCTCACTCTCTTATTTTACAACATAAAAAGCTAAATGGTCCTTTACACTTATGTATTGTTTCCTACAAAGAGGCAAAAATACATTTCTAACTTAGAAAGCACAAGCATACTCAAAAAAACTCTCTTTTGAAACTAAAAGAAAAACGGGCTATTCAACTCCCCGCTTTTTGTTTTCAACTTATGTTCAATCATTCTAAACATACCTAAGGCCGATACACAATAGATAAAAGACTTCATATCTAAGATTGTGTGTACTTTTTTCATTATTTTCCTTGGATTATACCTCTTGTGTAATTAGAAAAGTGATCAAATTACTACAATAAGTGATAAAAGACTCCTTAGTTGTACAAAGGCAGGAAAATCTATGAAATTGGAAAGAAATGACTCCATATTTTGCCAAATCAGAAATGTTTGAGTCAATGTGAGGCATTTTTATAATGTGTAAACCACTATATTCAGGTTGTTCACGTTTAACCTCTAATCCTATGGTAGATTGAGAAATTCTAAGATCTAAGAAAACACAAGAATCCCCTCTTGAAGTGCAGTTCAATTCACAAGAGTCACGAGGATAGATTCATTCTCCAAAAGCACTAGCGTCTTTGTACATAAAGTCTTGAAAGTTAGGAACATCTCGTATAAATAAATCATCTATAAAACGCCTAACTTGGCTAAGCTTATGTAAAATGATAGGGCAGGTATTCATAGAAAGAAGACGTTGCATAAACTCAAATTCATAAGTGAAAAGATAAAAGTTTGCTAAAAAGACGGCACAATTAGTGCCCATGGGGATTCCTATAATTTGTTGAAACAAAGAATCACCTATTGTGATGTAAAGATTATCTAAAAGAAAATCTATCCAAGATCACATGCCCGCATGCAAGCCCCTTCCAAGAACCTTAAGAGCAGCGCTAACAAATGTGTGTGTGTGTGTGTGTGTGTGTGTGTGTGTGTGTGTGTGTGTGAGAGAGAGAGAGAGAGAGAGAGAGATGAGAGAATGGGGGGGAGAGGAGAGGAAGCCCACCTGCCTACTGAAGAAGCTGCAGCTGTTTGCAACAAATATTCACCCTTGGGAATAACAAGTTTCTCGATTAGGCCCATGGCTGTCCAAGGGTTCACAATGAACTGGGCTGCCACTTCGTCACTGACACTGGGGGGCACTGCAAAGGCATTGGTCTCCTCCACCACCAAGTAGTCCTGCCATGTGCCTTGTCCATCCTTGAAATAAGTCAGCATGCCCAGTGGAATCACCCTCTGCCCTTTCGTGAACTTTGTCACTCCTTCTCCTACCTGCATCATAGCCTAATTTCAGCATTCCTATCAACCCGTGTGCTGCATCGGACCCATTGAGGACCATCAGCCTACAAAATTGTGCTCCTTGGGTGAATGTGGAGGCAGAAAGTATGCAATAACAGCCTGCTCTGGGACATCTTTGCAGGAAAGCTACTCTGTTTGAGAGATCTACTTCAATGAAAGTATGCAGAAAAGATCAAAGCTCTGAGAAAGTATGCAGGAAAAATCAAAGCTCTAAGAATTTTGCAAGAAGGAATGGAGCTACTGAAACACCCACAAACACACACACGCAGAGGAAAGTAAAAGAGCTATAGGGCTTCCAACCTCTTCCACTATACCGCAGCCCTCGTCGCCGATGATGACGCTCCGCCCTTCAGACGCGAGCCGAGAGAAGCGGTTGTTTCTGATGGTGTTGAGGTCGCTGGGATTGATGGGTCGAGCGGTGATGCGCACCACGATCTGGCCGCGGTTAGCGCGGGGCTTTTGGGTCGGAACCAACTGGAGGGCATCAATGACGGACTGGGAGGAGTTGGAGGAGGAGGAGGAGGAGGAAGAGGAGGAAGGGGAGGAGGATCCGAATCCGAATTTCACTTGGGCGACGCCAAGGGGAGCCATGGGAGGAGTGGGGGTGGGAGGGGAGGCGAATCAGAGGAGGGAGGAGGGCAGGAAGGGAGAGGGGGCGGCAGCCATAGCCATAGCCAGAGCTAAAGCCAAAGCCATAGCCAAAGCTTTAGGCAAAAGGCAAAGAGAGCTTGCAGTATAAACAAATTTTAAGTTTTAGTTTGTGGGTGGTCAAGTTTGGCTTCTTCTTCTTCTTCTTCCTTCCTTTGCTCTTTTCTTCTCTCTCTCTCCTCCTCTTCTTTACTTTAAGTCCTTTTCTTTCTCAAGCTTTAGACGTGGCCAATTGCACTTTCCATGGCTTCCTAGCACCCACCCTCCACACCTTCCCCATGACCTGACTTGCCCTACCATCAACCGTATACAGCGCACAACACCATATTCGTTCATCATTCCTTGCTCTCTCTCAAATGGGTCATTTCCTATAATGAGTACACAAGGGAAACAACACCGTTTACCCTCCATGCCACTAAAGTTTCCACTTGGCCACATGCAGAGTGTGATAAGTCCAACCTTTCTTGACCTTATAAGATTGGATCAAGTACTTGCAAAGTGATGTAACATTTCTTGGACTATTTCGATTTTGACTCTCCACTCCTAGTTCATGAGCTTGAGCAACTATTGTACCATTTGCATTACATTATGAGTAGTTGTTGTAGAGACTTAACTTTTTATTACATTCTTTATACATGTGTATGTTGACTATAAACAATCTTTCCAAGGTATGACCACTTCATGTCACATATAAGAGGAGGAGAAGGAGGAGGCTTGATAATTCATGTCCTAGACATGAGGAAGAGAAGGAGGAGGATTGACGATTTATGAGACAACTTCCATACATTAGGCCTCTAACTTTAAAATACTTTGATTTTCATGAAATGAAGCACATATATCTTGTTTTTGAAAGATAGTGAGAATGCCCTTAATGATTTTTTACAAAGTGTTTCTTGAAGTCTTAATAAAATTATATCTTGAGGTCCCATTCTTTTATTTTAAAATGCACGACAAAAGTATAAAGGTTCATCATGATTGTCATCCTCTTGGGTCTTGGGATGCAAGTGCCTACTGGTACCCCACATGTATTCTAATATCCCACTTGGCTACATGAATTTTGTTGTTTGTAAAGAAATCAAAATGTATAATCGATGTATAGGTGAGATTTAAATATTTTCTAAACCATGTTTTGTTGGTGAGTGATATTGTTGAGCTACCATAGCTACTTTAACTCGATATAATAATGATGGCATGATGCACGTACAAGTAGCACATTATTTAGTGATAAAAATTGACACCAACCATGATTATATATACTACAAAGGTGTGCATGTAGTACAAGGGTCTTATCAAGGATCCACATGTTTTGATATAATTTCATCATTTGTGGCATTAAGCATGGAGATAGAAGTTGCCATAAGTTTTGTATCTCTTGTTTCTAATCTACCAAACACAACTTCAACTAGACCAATGTCATGCTTAACGGAAAGGAAAAGCAATCGAGGTGGGACATCCAAAGTTTGCTAGCAAATGCTCCCCCACAAGCTTTGAACACCCCCATAGAAAGCATGGCTCTCTTGATGTTCCTTAAGAGCCTATGTGTGAATAGACATAGAGATGTTTTTTAGTTCTTTAGTTGTGTACAATGATAAAGGAAGAAGGAGCTTAGGCAAATGATGCAACAACTCACCTTCAATATCGACATGTCTCATATCCATTTGCATTAATAGCAAGTAGAAATTACTATTTGATTTAACTATATCTTTCATTTTGGAAGTGCGCACTTATCTTATTAACGCCTAAAAGCTTATATAAAATGTAATTTTCAACTCTAGGGTGCAAGATAATCAATTTTAAAAATATGTGCTTACACAATTAGAAGAGGAATACAGTGTCGAATGTTGTCATAAAATGCAATTAATGGAGATACAATGACCTCATGAAGCATCAATGTGACATGTGCAAATTTTGTTTTGATTCTATGAAAATATATGTGTAAATATAGACTAAAAGCTTTTGTAATCATTATAACATTATAGGATATTTAGACATTAGCTAAATTTTCCTTAATTCCCTAAATTTTTCCTTATATCCCTCCCCCTAAGTTCCCTTATTTTCTCCGTCCTAATTTTCCCTACTTTTTCCTATTTTCCCCCAATTATTTCCTATTTTTTGCCTAATTTCCTCTATAAAATTTCCTACCTTTTTTCTAATTTTCTTCCTTAAATTTTCTCTTAATTTTTTATATTTTACCTATTTTCTCCTTTTTTTCCTAGTTTCCTTTATTTTCCTAATTTCTTATTTTTCCCTGATTATTTCCTATTTCTCCTAACTATTTCCTAGTTTTTTCTTAAATTTTCATAATTTTCCAATTTCCCCTTCTTCCTAAATTTCCCTAATTCTCCTATCCCTAGTTTTTCCTATTTGTCCCTATTTTCTCATCTCCCTAATTATCCCTATTTTTCTCTCTCCCTATTATCCTTGATTTTGTCTCCTAAATTTTCCTACCTTTTCTCTCCCCATTTCCCCCATTTCCCCCTAATCTTTCTCTCCCTATTTTCCTAGAAAATTTTCTAATTTTTTCTTTTAATTTTTCTCCCCCTTTTTTTCTTTAAAAAGAAAAACCCTCCCTAACCTTACTACACTCCCTAACCTAACCTTATTCCTAATCATTCACTCCCCGCCCCTTGTTAGATATCAATGCTCCACTCTCATGTAACTACGCGGGAACCAGCTAACTGTACTTGTAAGCCCCCCATATGAGGAGAAGGCATTTGAGTAGCTCGGTTATTCGGTAGGTCCTGGTTTGGACACCAAATGGGGGCCATGTGTGGCCTGATGGCTGGACGGCTTCAGATAGAGTTGGTACACTGCCAACTAGGCTACATGCAAGTGCGGGAAGGCATCCCATGACTGACCGCATTGACGGTAGACGGAGCATTTCCCGGGGTAGCCCACTCTCGGGTTGCGGGGCCCGTTTGGAGTCCTAGATGATCCTGGATGGCTGTGGGCTGAATGAAAACCGTAGGTCAATTGCTCTATTTTGCGCACTGATTCTATCGTGTGGTCAGTGGTCTATTTCGGGACCGACCCCCAGTCGACCATTTTGGGCGGACTGGGTCGGTCACCACATTGGGTCCAGCCGACTACGACTGGTGGCTATATAAGAGCAAGCCCATGAAGCCCATTTCATCACTGGCTACAGCAACCTTGATTCCTTAGCATCCAGCCTCCGTCTTCTACTGTTTGCAGCTTGCCATTGAAGCTTCTTTCACAGGAGCACACGGTTGGGAGGCAGCGCCATCTATTGTATCAATTCTATAGTAATCAAATTTTTGATTCTCCATACTATCTGGTTTTCTCTCTTGTGTACGAGATCCTGTTATCTGTTGAGCACAGATGTTGTATTATTTTCTTACATGGTATCAGAGCCTGGAGACTAGCAAGAAGATTTGGTAGTGTGTTTCTGTTTGCGAGCAGATTGTGAGAGATGGCTTAGCCCACAAGACTGCGAATCCCACCGTTCGGCGAAAGCGAAAAGTTGGACAGCTCTAACTATCCTCTCTGGAAGTTCAAGATGAAGACCATCCTAAGCGCATATGAGCTTTGGGACACTGCTACTAGGGTGGACGTGAGGCCGGCCGGATCCAACCAATGCAGGACAACAGATAGTACTAACTACGGATGAGATTCTCATGTGGACAAGAAGAAATGCAGATGCGCTGTGTTCTATTGTCTACAGTGTAAGTGATACCGTCATATTCAACATATCACCACAGCGGAGGAGGCATGGACAGTCTTGAAAATTCAGTACGAGACCACAAATCAGACGCGAATTCAGAATCTGGAGACTCAACTCGTGAACGAGAAATTGTCTGAGTCTGAAACGGTAGAGAAGTTCATCACCAGGGTGAAGAATCTACGCGATCAGATGACTGCGATTGGCATCACCATCACCAGTGAGAATCTAGCATGAAGGTGCATACGGATTCTCCCACCAAAGTACGACGGTCTTGTTACGGCGCTGAATACGCAGAACAGAAATCTGCCCCTCAACTTTGAGGATTTCAGCGTGATGCTTCTAGAGGAGGAGATGCGTCAAAAGACGAGGACTAGAGAAGATTCGACTTTTTGGACTAGATCAAAGAAAGGTAAGCGTAAGGACTCTGGTAACCCATCTTCTTCTGATGATAAAAAGAGAAAGAAGAAGATCAAGTGCTTCTATTGCAAGAAGGCAGGGCACAAGCAGAATGAGTGCTAAAAGAAGATTGTAGATGAGAAGAACGGAGTAAAGAAAGAGTCTAGCAACAGCGCGCAGGCAGTACCAGTAGAGCTACTCGTAGCAATTGAGGAGATTTGCACGGAGGTAGTTCATGTATCTGCAAATGAACCTTGGATCATTGATAGTGGTGCATCGCGCCACATGACCAGTCGGAAGGATTGGTATACCTCTCTACAGCCGGTAGGGAATGACATCCTGGTAGCAGTCGGCAATGATGCAAAATGTCCAGCAAAAGGAAAAGGTACGATTGCTCTCAAGTAAGATGGAGTTGTAAAACAGTTGTTTGATGTTCTTTATGTGCCAGATATCAAGAGGAACTTGTTGTCCATTTCTGTGATCACGGATCGGGACCTCAATGTTACGTCAACTATAATACCATGTGACCACGGTATAAGGCGGGAAGCCAGAGGGCTTGACAGCACTTGCATTAATAGGGCCTAAAGGGCTTAGATCTAGGGTCACACCTAGGTCTAGGCATTTATGAGGTGGTGCATAAGGAGTCCTAGAGAGGGCTATAAAGAGAGGAGTCCCTTGTGGGACATGTGGCACCAAAGTTGGAGGCCAAGTGGCAAGTGCTGGGCTAGGAGGGAGGATTCTAGAGGGAGCCAAAAAAAGTAAGGAGGTTGAGGGGGCTCCAAGAGAAAGGAATCCGTGGTCGGGTGGATTATCGCTGCAAAAGCCCTCGAGGCTTGAGGACACGTAACATTGGTATCATAGCCATTTTTGAGAGACTCTTAGGAACGTTGTGGAGTATGTGACCCCAATGATCTTGTGGCATGATCGTAGAGAAGCGGATCGTTTGTGCGGGGATGAGCATTGGCTTGATTGAGCACTAGTATATAACTAACTCTCGAAGGAGGGCGAGCAGGGTCTGGAAGGTGCATTTATAAGAAGCTTTGCGTGGAGAGTCTTCACACAGCGGTGCAGCTTCTAGCCTTCTACTATTCACACAGTTGGGACTCAAGGGCAGCGTAGACTTATGGAATACAGTGGCGCAGCGGCCAACATACAACGTGATGCTTCGTGAAACTGTGCAGAACTACGGATGTATCTGCTACAGCCTCGTATTATGGGATCGCTTCTCTACATGCTGCTATTCGATCGTCTCTGGCTTTAATTCCGTGGCGCATTGGGATTTTCGTTGTTGGCGTTGTGTTTGTTCCACAATCAATCCAGGGACTGAGAGACTCTAAGTCTACAATGCTTTCAGGATGAGGCAGAGTCCAGTGCTGCAGTAACGGCTGCATATCCCCAGACAGCTTGCAAGTCAGGGCGCTGCGTGAGCGAAGTCATTAATTGACAGCTACCTATCAGAATTGGTCATGTGACCCAAAATAAAAAATAAAAAAAATCCTTTCTCTACATACAAATCGTCATTTTTCCCTTACAATAGTTGCCACATCTTTTCTAAGGTTCCCCACCTTTGACAAAAGCCACCTCATTAGAGTATTTATACACCTCCCTAAAGTTTAAAGCCCCCCCCTCTCTTTTGAAAGTCTTTTCACCCCATTGTTCTTTCCAATCTCCTTAACCTCATCAAACTCAAAGAAGAAGATTGAAGAATAGGTCGAAAAGTTCGAAGCAAAGAGTATAAAGAAGAGCGGGATCGGGACGAGAGATTAAGAATTAAAAGCGTGAGAGGACGCGTCAGCTTCAAAGACAAATTCAAGACCATCGAACAAATACCAGGGAAGTGGGCATCATATTTTTCTCTCTGATATAAAGCGCTTTGCTTTACATTTTCTGGAAAATATACATTTTTAAAATGACAACTCCAGAAAGGAATGGTATGAATAAGGAGGCCGAGGAAAGGGCTAGAAAGGGAAAAGCAATAGTTAGAGAGGAAATACATGAGGAGGTACAAACTGAAACTCAAGAGGATAATGTAGAAATGGAGGATATTGATTATGGTGATTATGGAATTCCGTATGCAGAATTCACTAAACTTGAAACTCGAACGCAAAATATAGAAACACAGTTAGGGGTTATCAGTGAAACATTAAAAACCCTAACTGAAGCTATAACTAAGATAGCCGATTCTCAATCGGTATCTATAACTGAAAAATCACCGATTCCTCCTAATCAAGTTGAGAGGTCTACCGCTCGACTTAGAGAAACCTCGAACATCCTTAAGGGCTTAAAACCGCCAATTTTCAATGGGGAAGAAAAGGAGCGCAAGAAAGATGCGATTAATATGTTCTTGCAAAAATGGCAAGACTTTTATCGACTCAGGAATACACCTCCTGAAAATCAAGTCGTGGAAGCAAGTCTTTCCCTTGGAAATAAAGCCTATAAATGGTGGATGAGCCTAAGGGAGAGTGATAAAATTCCTAGATATTGGACTGAGTTTGAACAAGCCTTCCTAAAAGAGTTTGTACTGGAAAACGAATTAGAAAGAGCGTGGGAGGCTTGGGACAATTGCACTATGGGAAAAAACACTCTAGTCCAGTACATAACGAATTATAGGGAGGCAGTCCTTAAGCTGAAGGGAATTGATGAATTCCAAAAGATAAGAGGTTTCATGAGAGGTCTCAAAGACATAAGGTTGAGGTGAAAAGAAATTCTCCAAAAACCTTTGAGGAAGCCATTAAGTATGCCCAAATATATGATGATACGACGGGGAAATTCAGAATTGGAACTTCGGAGCAAACAGGTTTTGTTCCAAAAATCAATAAATTTTCCAATTTGAAAAAGAAGGGGCACTTTAAGAAGGAGGTTCCTCATGCACCGCCTAAGAAACCTCAAACACAAAATTATCCTCTCTTGAAGAAAGAGGATTATGAAAAGGCCAGGCAAGAAAATCTTTGCTTCAAACGTCTGGGCAAAGACCATGCTGCTTGGAACTGTCCTAAAAATAAACCAGCGGGAGCTAAAGCCCCAAATAGACCTCCACAAAAACAAGTGCATGCGGTGCAAGTGTTACCGCTTAATGGTACTAAAAAGTACACTGAGGTAGAGATCTATCATGAGGATAGCACCCACATGTGCTGTCTATCATCGGCAATGTGGCAGCCCACCTTTGGTCCTCATGATTTAATGAAGATGCATGGAAAAATTTAGGGGCAAAGAGTAAGAGTGATGGTCGATGATAGTGCAACACATAATTTCTTAAACTATTCGTTAGTTAAGAAATTAAAATTGCCTGAGATTTCCAGTGCCCATAAATATGTGGTCTCTTTGGCGAAGGGCAGGGGCAGTGATAAAAAAGTTTGGGACACCATGATATACGGTGTAGAGATGGATATTCAAGGCTATCAGGATGCCTTGGATTTCCAAATCATGCATCTCGACTGAACAGATGTAGTGCTTGGTCGAGAATGGTTGTATAGTCTTGGGCATAGCTTACAGAGGAGTTATCTTAATAACTCCATTATGTTTGAAAGAGAGGGTAGAGTCTTTCAAATTCAAGGAGAACATGATGTGCCTAACTCTCCTCTTATTTGTTCGATGGAATTGGAACGACTACTACACCAAGAAGAATACGAGGTATATCTTTGTGAACTTACTTTTATTGGTGATTTTATGTCTTCTGCATCGGAAAGAAGTGATATTTTTTTTTGTAATGTTAAAAAGTATAAATTGTTGAGATATCGAGCTCCACTCGTGATATGCCAGGGTGACCATTGTGCATTTATGTCACCGACTTGTTAGCTGCAGATGTGGTTGGTACACCGCCCATGAATAATAGCTGGATGACAGCTATCCTTATGTACTCTAGTTCGTGGCTCAGTTAGTATGCCACCTTAGTTAGCTGAGTTTGGTTTGAGACCCACATATAGGGTTCTTCTATTTCCTTGTACTAGAGTTCTTTTGGCTTTCACAACTAAGAAGAGGAAAACTGTTTTCAGCCTCCACTTTTGTGTGTATTCCCCCATTGTGTATGTGAGAAACCCGTAAGTGAGACTCCTTCCTTCTCTCCCACTATCTTCACATGGTATCAGAGCTTGGTTCGTGGTAAGGAGCTCAAGAAAGCAAACCAAGTTTGCGGTGTCCTGGTAAGAGGACCAGTGTTGCTTTCCTTTTTTGAGTTTGGGAGCCTTCGCGGTGTGGCAAGAGGGCAGTATATGTTGCGGGACAAGGCAAAGCCCTGGATGACTTTATTTTTCTGATTCGAGGCCATTTCGGGGCCCGTTTTAGAGGAAAAAGTTCTCCGCAAGCACTAAGATAAAGGCCCTGTTTTTGCTATGCGACCATTGCTTTGCAGGTCGGTGAAAAGTTGCCGTAGAAATTGCATCGTATGCCTGTGCGCAAAGATATTGGGAGTTACAGAATCATCCTTATTGCCTGTTCATGCAAAATCGTCACTAGGAAGTGACTGTGTGGTCAAATAACACTTTTGTCAGTTTTGCAGATTTGCCCTTGTGAGGCAGAAGCTGTGTTTTTTGCAGTGACAGAATATTTTGCAGTGTTCTGTAATGGCGTCTGATTCTCTTTCACAGATTGTCACTGAAAAGCTTGACAAGAACAACTTCCAAGCATGGAAGTTTAGAATGACGAATTTCCTTATGGGAAAAGGGTATTGGGAGTTCATTACAGGAAATGAAGAAGAACCAGTTCTTCCTAATGTTCCCAATCAATAGGAAATGAAGGCATTTAAAGGATGTCATGAGAGAGCCAGAAAAGTTATGTACTGGCTCTCTATCAGTATTTCGGATTCTATGATTGTGCATATTCAGGATGCAAGTACGCCAAAGGAGGCATGGGATACTTTGGCAAAAATGTACATCACAAATACGCAAGCCAGGAAAATGCAGCTCAAGCACGAGTTGTACAATGTGCAGAGAGAAAATATGAGCATCAATGACTACCACATGAAGGTGAAGAAAATTGCAGATGCACTTGCTTCCATTGGGTCACTAGTGGAAGATGATGATTTAGTTTCTATGACCTTGAATGGTCTAGGAAAGGATTATGCACAGTTCTGAACATCCATTGCTGTCCGTGAAAAATTTCATGATTTTGAGGAGTTGTTTGCTCTTCTAATTTCTGAAGAGCAGAGAAATGGTGGTGCATATTCTTCAGGAGGAACTTCAAAAGAAACTGTCTTCTACTCAAATGCTGGAAGAGGTAGAGGCAGAGGTAGAGCAGGCCAATCTGGAGGCCATGGTAGAAATCAAAATATGCAGCAAACTCAAGAAAACCAATCCTATGGAGGAGGACGTGGTAACTCAAGAGGCAGGGGGAGCCAAAGAGGTCGTGGTGGATGGCAGAGAGGTCAAAATGCAAACAGCAATGTTGAATGCTACTATTGTGGTAAAATGGATCATATGGCTAAAGACTACTATAAAAAGCAGAATGACATCATGAATGGAGAATTGCAGCAAGGGAATTATGGATCTTCTAGTAGATAGGGTGATGACATAAATGAGCATCTGTTTATGGTGCAGCACATGACCAATTCTGTGACAAGTGCAGAAGAAAGCAATGATGTGCGGTATGTTGACTCAGGTGCGTCAAACCACATGACAAGTCATGCAGAATGGATGCAGGATGCAAGGAAAATGGAAAGACCAGGATTTGTGGAGACTAGTGATGATACTGCACATCCTATTGTGCAGATTGGTAAAATTCCTTTGTCTATGTAGGATGGGAAAAAGAAATACCTGTCTGATGTATTTCATGTCCCGAATATCACCAAGAACCTGGTTTCTGTTGGTCAAATGGTTGAGCAGGGCTCGCAGGTCAGATTTAATCCTCATGGATGCTTTGTTGAGGATATGAAAAATAATGGTCGCTTGATAGCAAAAGGAAAGAAGAAGGGCAAGATGTTTACGTTGGATGCAGACATGCTTGAATTGAGTGCAGCAATGTTTGCACATGGGACCGGTGTAATTGCAGATATTGATATCTGGCATAAACGCATTGGTCATGTTAATGTACAACGACTTAAATCAATGCAGGCCCAAGATATTGTTGCAGGATTGCCTAAATTCAAGGTTGCAGAGATGCATAAGGTATGTGAAGCCTGTCAATTTGGAAAACAGGCAAGGAAACCATTTCCTAGACATGTTCAAGAGAGTAAGAAGCCATTGGAATTAATCCACTCTGATGTGTGGACTACTAAAGCTGCATCTATTGGAGGCTATCATTATTTTGTCACTTTTATTGATGACTACAGCAGAAAAGTTTGGGTGTATTTTATAAAAAAGAAAAGTGAAGTGTTTGGGAATTTCAAAGCTTTTAAAGCTATGGTTGAAAAAGAAACAGGCCTGTAAATAAAATGCCTAAGGTCAGATGGAGGGGGAGAGTACCTCTCAAATGAGTTTGCAAGGTTCCTGCAGGAGCATGGCATCAAGCAGCAATATTCATGCAGTCGTACCCCACAACAAAATGGACTTGTAGAAAGGAAAAACAGGCATATTGGAGAGGTATCTCGGGCCATGCTAAATGAAAAAGACCTACCAGATTATTATTGGGCTGAAGCAGTTGCTACAGCAGTTTACATAATGAACAGGACTCCCACTACAGCAATACATGGCATGACGCCAGAGGAGATGTATACTGGTAGGAAACCAGATATTTCTCATTTGAAAATTTTTGGTTGCATTGCCTATGTTCATGTGCCAGATGAGTTGAGGTCCAACTTGGATCCAAAAGCTGAGAAGTGCATCTTTATTGGTTATTCTCTGTAGCAGAAAGGGTATGGATGCTATAAACCTTCTACTCGTAAGTTTACAGTGAGCAGAGATGTTGTCTTTGTGAGATGAGCAGCTGGTATAAACGAATAAATGTGATTGATGATATAGATGCACAAAATGGTAATGCTGCATAGAATTCACAGCAGCAATCACAAAATATTAGTGGACCTGTAGTGTCCTCTAGCAGTGGTTCACATACTTTGCCATGGACATGCAGATTGAGACCAGGAGAATCTCCTCAAAGCAATGCAGATAGTGGTATGCAAGTATCACGAAAAGGAAAAGAGAAGGTAGATTAGACCATGTTTGATGTGAATGCAGGTCACTCTTATGTGGATGGTGAATCCAGTGGCTCAAAATAGAGCATTGATGATGAGTTGGGTATTCCTTCTGTTGTTACACCTGGAGTAAGGAAGACCAGGGATGTTTTGACAGCACCTGGAAGTGAGCCTACTTTGCGCAGGTCTACTAGAGCTAGGTATCCTGTGCATAGGCTGAAATATGATGGATTTACAGCCACTCACTATGCCTATATGGTCAAAGTGATATAGGAACCAGAACCCACTTCTTTTGAGCAAGCCATGGGAAAAGAAAAATGGGAGAAAGCCATGGATGAAGAAATGGATGCCTTGGAAGCAAATGCTACATGGGAATTAGTGCCTTTGCCTAAAGACAAGAATGCAATTGGCTGTAAGTGGGTTTATAAGGTGAAGCACAATGCAGATGGTTCTGTGAACAGATACAAGGCAAGATTAGTTGTCAAGGGGTATGCATATACATATGGCATTGATTATGAAGAAACATTTAGTCCGGTTGCAAGGATGGCAACCGTAAGAGCTGTCATTGCTATGGCTGCATCAAAGGGATGGTCTTTACATCAAATGGATGTAAAGAATGCCTTCTTGCATGGTGATTTGTAAGAAGAGGTCTTTATGGAGTAGCCACCAAGTTATGTTCATGCTGTTCATCCTGAGTTTGTTTGCAGGTTGAAGAAAGCCTTGTATGGCTTGAAGCAAGCACCTAGAGCATGGTCTGATAAGATAGGACAGTATCTTGTCACTATTGGCTTTTAGATTTCCAAGGCAGATTTCTCACTTTATGTGAGAAAAATAGAGAAAGGTATTATGCTGCTTGTCATTTATATTGATGATTTGATCATCACTGGTAATAGTGATGAAGATATCCTTCATGTGAAAATGCTATTGAAGCAGAAGTTTGAGATGAAGGATTTGGGAGAGCTGCATTATTTCTTGGGCATTGAGGTGATTAGATCACCAAGTGGGATATGGCTCTTGCAGAGGCAATATGGATTGGACATGTTGTCCAAATATGGGATGATAGGCTGTAAGCCTATTTCAGTTCCTTTGGAGCAGAATGTGAAGCTGAGCACAGATGCAGGTGAGCTTCTGGAAGACCCTACTATGTACAGGTGCATAGTAGGAAGTTTGATTTATATGACTATTACCAGGCCAGATTTGAGCTATGCTGTTGGATTGGTAAGTCAGTTTATGCAGGCTCCAAGGAAACCGCATTTGGATGCAGCTAGATGCATACTCAGGTATGTGAAGTCCACATTGCAGTATGGACTATTTTATGAGGCTGGGGTTCAGATACAATTGCATGGATACACTGATGCTGATTGGGCTGGTAGTATTTCAGATAGACAATCTACCAGTGGATATGTGTTCTCTTTTGGGAGTGCTGCAGTCACTTGGAGCAACAAGAAACAGCCTACAGTTGCCTTGCCAAGCACAGAGGTTGAGTATAGGGGTGCAACAATGGTTCCATGTGAGGTAGCTTGGTTGCATAAGCTACTTTATGATATGCATCAGTCTACAAATGGGCCAGTTGTCATTTATTGTGACAACATGAGCAGTATACACTTGGCAAATAACCCAGTCTATCATGCTAGAACAAAGCACATTGAGTTACATTATCACTATGTGCGGGAGAAGGTTTTACTAGGTCTTATTGATCTAGTTTATGTCAGCATAGAGGATTAGGTAGCTGACATATTCACGAAGGCATTGGGTGCAGAGAAGCTGCGCAAGTTCAGAGACCTACTTGGTGTGCAAGAATTGGGATTGAGCTCGAGGGGGAGTGTTGAGATATCGAGCTCCACTCGTGATATGCCAGGGTGACCGTTGTGCATTTATGTCATCGACTTGTTAGCTACAGATGCGATTGGTACACCGCCCATGAATAATAGCTGGATGACAGCTATCCTTATGTACTCTAGTTCGTGGCTCAGTTAGTATGCCACCTTAGTTAGCTGAGTTTGGTTTGAGACCCACATATAGGGTTCTTCTATTTCCTTGTACTAGAGTTCTTTTGGCTTTCACAACTAAGAAGAGGAAAACTGTTTTCAGCCTCCACCTTTGTGTGTATTCCCCCATTGTGTATGTGAGAAAGCCGCAAGTGAGACTCCTTCCTTCTCTCCCACTATCTTCACATAAATCTTCTTTAAAGGATTTAATGTTTGAATTTAAAGATGTTTTTTCATCTGATTTACCTGATGGTTTACCTCCTGAGAGAGAAGTAGATCATAAAATAGATTTAATTCCTGGATCTACCCTAGTTTGTAAACCCCCATAAAGGCTTAGTCAAATGGAGGAACATGAGGTTGAAAGACAGTTAACAGAATATCTTAAAAAGGGCCAAATCCAAACAAGTAGTTCACCTTGGTCTGCACCAGTTTTACTGGTAAAGAAAAAAGATGGTACTATGCGTTTATGCATAGATTACCAAGCACTAAATAAAATCACCATAAAAAATAAGTATCCTATGCCTTGCATTGATGAGCTCTTTGATCAATTGCAAGGGGAAAAATACTTTACTAAAATTGATTTAAGATCAGGATATCATCAAGTACGAATTAGGGAAGAAGATGTCCCTAAGACATCATTTCGTACTAGGTATGGGCATTATCAATTTAAAGTAATGCCATTTGGATTAACAAATGCTCCAACAACTTTCATGACCCTTATGAATAGTGTCTTAAGGCCATACCTAGGGAAATTTGATGTAGTATTTCTAGATGATATCCTTATTTATAGTAAAACTAGAAAAAAACATTTAGAACATTTGCAAAAAGTGTTCCAACTGCTTAGAGATAATTCACTCTTTGCAAAAGAATCCAAATGTGAATTCTTTGCAAAAGAAGTGAAATACTTGGGACATATAATATCCCAAGAATGGGTTCGTATGGACCCTGACAAAGTAAGGGCCATATTGGAATGGCCCACATCCTACAAATCTAGAAGAATTACAGATATTCTTAGGTTTGTAAGGATTCTATAGAAGATTCATCCAAGATTATGCTAAGATTGCTGTTCCGATAACAGACCAGCTTAAGGGGAAGGGAAGCACCTTCATATGGGATGAACCTCAAAAGAGAAGTTTTGAAAAATTAAAGGTAGCTATAGCAGCAGCTCCTGTCTTAAACGTAGTGGATCCCAATGAACCACTCGTGGTTGAGACAGATGCCAGTGATTTTGCCGTTGGGGTAGTACTTATACAAAAAGGTCGACCAATAGCTTTTGAAAGCAAAAAGCTAGATCGTGCCCAACGGAATTACTCGGCATATGAGAAGGAACTATATGCTATAGTCTATGCTTTAAAGAAGTGGAGGCACTATTTATATGGTGCAAAATTTGAGATCATCTTTGATCAAGAAAGCATTAAATGGATTTGTAATCAGCTAGAGCTTGAAGGTAGAAAAGCTAGATGGGCTGAGTTAATGCAAGAGTTTGATATACAATTGACATATAGGAAAGGGAAGTTTAATGTGGTAGCAGACTCTCTTAGCCGAATGCCAATTGTTAATGAATTGAGTTTTACTCAATTTCAGAATGATTTCCTAGAGTCCTTAAAAGGGAAATGTGAGTTTAATCCTCACTTCTCTGAAATATGGAAAACAATTAAGAATAGGGATCCAACTAATTGAGAGGCTTTCACTAAGGAGTTGCATGGAAATGGCAACACACCACAGATTGGTGATAATGGAGACACACCACAGATTGGTGATAAAGGACTCAAGTGGAGAAAATATACTATTGAAGATGGCTACTTACTCTACAAGGGTAGAGTATGTGTCCCAGATGATAATGACATTAGGCACCAAATCCTTTTTGAATGTCATGATAGTCCGAGTGCTGGACACCCGGGAATTCAGAAGACATATGTACTTCTGAAAAGACAATTCTTTTGGCTTAGAATAGGTAAGGACGTCCAAGATTATGTATTGAAGTGCCAAAAATGCCAGGTCACTAAGGCTGAACGCCTTAAGGTAGGGGGTCTCCTACACCCATTGGATATTCCATCTGGCAAATGGGAAAGTATCTCCATGGATTTCATTGTGGGACTACCTAGGACACAGAGGGGGCACAACTCTGTGTGGGTAATTGTGGATCGGTTGACCAAGATGGCTCATTTTGTTCCTGTCAGTGAAGATGTTAAAACTCCAGAATTAGCTAGGCTATTTGTGGAGCATATCTATAGACTGTATGGGCTACCCGCCGGTATTGTTAGTGACCGGGATAGCAAATTTAACAGCCATTTTTGGAGGGCTATGTTTAAGAGGTTGGAAACTTCATTAAATATGAGCACCACGGATCATCCACAGAGTGATGGTCAAACTGAAAGGGTCAATCAAATCATTGAGGATATGCTTCGAGCATATGTAAATAAACGGCAAACTAATTGGGAACAGTATTTGCCCATATTAGAATTTGCATATAATAGTGCCAAACATTCAGCTACCAGTTTTAGTCCATTCATGATGATGTATGGATTTCAACCTAGAGCCCCAATGACAGTGGGACTTGAAAAAGAGAAGGTTCAAGCGGCCAAAGACTTTCTTGAGGATATGAATCAAATGCTTAAGTTAGCTAAAGATAGCATAAGAAGAGCTCAAGATAGATCACGAAGTTATGCAAACCCCCACCATAGAAAGTTGGAGTTTGAAGTAAATGAGAAAGTCTACCTTAAGGTACCTGAATCTTTAGAATCTCTAAAAACAGGTAAATGTCCGAAGTTGTCTCCTAGGTATTGTGGACCATTCACAATACTTAAGAGGATTGGAGAACTTGCTTACAAATTAGCCTTACCTGAGGGATGTAGAGTACATCCAGTTTTTCATGTTAGTAGGCTAAAAAGAAAATTAGGAGATGATGATAATCTCATTGGAAATGAAGTCCTAGTTGAACTTATTGAACCCGCATCTTTACCACATGAACCATAAAAAATTTTAGATACACAACAAAAAAGAACGTGACATACTGTATGGAAAGAATGTCTGGTTAAGTGGAAAGATAGATCTGAAGAGAGTTCAACATGGGAAAAGGTAAGCTGTCTCCAGAGGAGGTTTCCCAATTTTGTTTTCAAGGACGTAAACAATTCTTAAGGGGAAGGGAATGTTACGTCAACTATAATACCGTGTGACCACGGTATAAGGCGGGAAGCCAGAGGGCTTGACAGCACTTGCATTAATAGGGCCTAAAGGGCTTAGATCTAGGGTCACACCTAGGTCTAGGCATTTATGAGGTGGTGCATAAGGAGTCCTAGAGAGGGCTATAAAGAGAGGAGTCCCTTGTAGGACATGTGGCACCAAAGTTGGAGGCCAAGTGGCAAGTGCTGGGCTAGGAGGGAGGATTCTAGAGGGAGCCAAAAAAAGTAAGGAGGTTGAGGGGGCTCCAAGAGAAAGGAATCCGTGGTCGGGTGGATTATCACAGTAGAATCCCTCAAGGCTTGAGGACACGTAACACTCAAAGTTCAATTCGATAAGAATGGTGCACAAATTGTGGATCTTCAAGGGAAGGTCATTGGTAAAGGTACATGATGCAACAACATTTATGAACTCTCAGCTTTCAGTGATCGAGCGGATGTCAAGAACACTAAGCTGTGGCATGAGTGGTTTGGTCATCTATGTTGGGATATCTCAAGGTGTATGCCTCAGGCACACCTTATGTTTCTATGTGTGAGTGCTAGAGGCACAGTTAGGTGCCCACAAGCACAGTTAGGTGGTGGAGAGCCACATAGGATGATTGAGAGAATCTAGGAGCAGATTGAGGAGATGATTGTGGAGCTCTGAAGTCATCAGTGATGTCAGTGAGCATGTATGAGGTGCCTACTTAAGGACCTCACTCTTCTTCATTCTATAAGCAAGTATTCTGAGTTTGTGTCCACTCTACTCTTTCCTTTCAGTGTTCCAACATGGTATCAGAGCCATTTGATCCCCCTTGATCCCATTTCTGCCACATCATCATCTTCTTCTTCATCTTCTTCTTCACCATCTCTCCCTCTTCTTCCAAAATTTGCTTAAGCCTGTTCTCCTCCGGTTCTCAACCATTTCCCATGCCCTTCCTATTGGAGATCCACCTTGAAGGGGCGAACTTCTGGCTGAGAGGAATTGAAGAAAGGCGCGCCCGTTTCATCACCATTACATGCAGTTCGTCGACCTCTGTTCTGGCATTTTCTCTCAGCACACTCCATACTTGTCTAATTCCTTTTAGGGGAAGAGCAATGTGTGCATTCATACTTTGTTTTGTCATTTGTTGCAAAGGTCTTACCAATTGATTTCTTTTAGAGAGCATGAGAGGATAAGATTAGTTATTTTGATGTTATGATAGCACAAAGATGAAAAAGGCGATCATTTTTCCTTTTTGAATCACAAGCGAATTCTGCTTGGATTGAAAGATATGGCTTGCCAAAGTTTTGATCAAGAAGAGGCATCTAATTGATGATGTGGCAATGGAGCTCACATGCAAATTGTGTTTAGTAGGCACATTGTGCATATGTGGCACTATACTACCATGTGGCAAAGTTCTTGACCACTAACCAAATTAAACCTTATTTGTGTGAAATTGAGCTAACCATAGTCTCATCCTATCTACCACATGTCCCAAGGAGGTCTGAAGGGAGGACTTTGTGCAAAGCTTGGAGAGCTCGACAGTTGCATAGTGATGTTTGAGCTATATTTTCTCTCACTACCTGCATCTCAACTCTCTTTTGCCTCAGAAACCTCTCTTTCCTTTGCTTTGAGGAGTGAGCTACAAGCCCTCCAAGTTCAGTCTTTTAGTTTTGACAGTTTTGGACAAGTTTTGAAGATGATGCTACATAAAATGCTACTCTAGCATTTTTGAGTTTTTGAAGTTTTCAATAGCATCAATACAAGTGTGGCTTCAGTTTTGCTTTGATTTGTTAGACCTGTTTTTGATTGAAAAGTACTCATTTTAAGCCACCTCTGTGAAGCATGTAAGAAGAAGCATCATTGATTGAATATTGGTCATGTTGGGATATCTCAAGGTGTATGCCTCAGGCACACCTTATGTTTCCATGTGTGAGTGCTAGAGGCACAGTTAGGTGCCCACAAGCACAGTTAGGTGGTGGAAAAGCCACATAGGATGATTGAGTGAATCTAGGAGCAGATTGAGGAGATGATTGTGGAGCTTTGAGGTCATCAGTGATGTTAGTGACCTTGTATGAGGTGCCTACTTAAGGACCTCTTTCTTCTTCATTCTATAAGCAAGTATTCTGATTTTGTGTCCACTCTACTCTTTCCTTTCAGTATTCCAACATGGTATCAGAGCCCTTTGATCCCCCTTGAGCCCATTTCTGCCACATCATCATCATCTTCTTCATCTTCTTCTTCTCCATTTTCCTCTTTCTTCCCAAAATCTTTGAGAGCTTGGTTCTCCATCTACAAACAGCCATTGCCCAAACCCTCTGAGCTGGAAACTCCTCTAGTATGGGCGAACTTCCACCTGCAAGCAATTGAAGAAAAAACGTCTGTGGTGGCTACCATTCTCCAAACAACGAATTTCTTCTGTTGCTCAATACTCCCTGCATACTCCGCCATTGCCTGAGCCCTCTTAGGAGTAGATGGGCGACCTCAAGACGAAGATTTTGAGCCATTTTTCAGGTCATTTGGTTCAGTAACGAGGGAGAAATCGTCAAAACTCAATTTCAGCCTGTAGCAACTCTCCCGGGCAAAAGTGCGCACCATTTCGTCCAACCTCTGTGCTGGACCTTCTCTGGTATATGAGCTTTCTTTTGCTTCAAAAAGCCCTCTTTTCCTTGCTTTGAAGAGTGAGCTACAAGCCCTCCAAGTTCAGCTTTTCAGTTTTGACAGTTTTGGACAAGTTTTTGAAGATGATGCTACATAAAATGCTACTCTAGCATTTCTGGTTTTTTGAAGCTTTCAATAACTTCAGTACAAGTGTGGATTCAGTTTTGTTTTGACTTGCTAGACCTGGTTTTGATTGGAAAATGTTTATTTCATCCACTTCTATGAAGCATGTAAGAAGAAACATCATTGTTTGAAATCTAGTCACTACTATTTGCTACATTAAGTGCTCATATTTTGGAAGTCTTTCAGTTATTTTTGCCTTGTAAGAGAGATAGACACTGCCCAATATCTGGGTTAGACCCTCTCATGGCTACCATATATAATCTTGAGAAGTTCAATGGAAAGGGGTTCCATACATGGCAAATGAAGGTAAAATTTGCATTAATGCGGGAGAACTTATGGGGACTTGTCAAATCTACTCCTACCGCTTCTTCTACGGCCTCAAATGCTGGGGAATCTTCAGCTCCGACACGACCGGCAAGGGATCCAGCAAGAGAAGAAAAAGCATATGGTATAATTGCTTTAGCTTTGGGTGATGATTACATACATCATATATCTGACTTGGAGTCTCCATCGGAAGCATGGCAGAAGCTAGATTTGATTTTTGGTGCAAGCTCTCATATTTCTAAACTATCACTTAAAATCTCTTTCTTTGAATTAAAGATGGCAAGTGATACTACTTTAGCTGCCCATGTCAACTATATGCGGAGTCTTATGACTCAGTTAGCTTCTATCAACTCTCCTATCACCCCTGATGATGCTATGGCAGTACTACTTAAGAGTATGCCTGAAAGCTTTGATCACATTGTAAGCACTTTGAAGAATCTTCCCAATCCAAACCTTGAAGGCATTATCTCAGCTCTCCAAGAAGAAGAAAGACATATGGAGTTAAGGAAAGGCAATGACACTGCTTATGTTATGAAATTCCAAAAGGGCAAGTATTCTCCTTGCAATCACTGTGGAAAGACAAATTACCTTTCAAAGGACTGCTTCAAAGTTAATCCATGCAAGCACTGTGGCAAAAACAACCATAGTGAGAAGTTTTGCAGAGACAAAGCAAAGACAGAAAATGCAAATCTACTTACAGTGAATTTGCCTCCGCAAGATGAGGCATCCCATGAAGATTATGCATTTTAAATCATCTCTATGTATGCTCCAGATCTTTCTTTTTATGTCAAGGTACTCAGCCTGGATAGTCCTCCAAAATGAATGCAAATAAACTATTGTGTTTTGTGTGTTTTGTAAACACCTCTGGTCACCTTATGATGTAGGCCATGTGTATGTTTTGTTCCATGGTACCTCCTACAGACATTGTGTGCATGTACATGTAGGGGAGATAACCATTGGAAGGTCTGTTTGTATCCCTTTCTGTTTACCTTACACCCAAGGGAACCCTTGCTAGCATGAGAACCTAGCCATAGATTTATCCTTGACCACCATGAGATGGCATGAGAAACTATGAGACTAGATGTATCCTTGACATAGCCTGAGGCATTTCCTTGAGGGGGGGTTTGTTGGGATATCTCAAGGTGTATGCCTCAGGCACACCTTATGTTTCTATGTGTGAGTGCTAGAGGCACAGTTAGGTGCCCACAAGCACAGTTAGGTGGTGGAAAAGCCACATAGGATGATTGAGTGAATCTAGGAGCAGATTGAGGAGATGATTGTGGAGCTTTGAGGTCATCAGTGATGTCAGTGACCTTGTATGAGGTGCCTACTTAAGGACCTCTTTCTTCTTTATTCTATAAGCAAGTATTCTGATTTTGTGTCCACTCTACTCTTTCCTTTCAGTATTCCAACAGGTCACTAGTATTTGCTACATCAAGTGCTTATATTTTGGAAGTCTTTCAGTTATTGTTTTTGCCTTGTAAGAGAGATAGACACTGCCCAATATCTGGGTTAGACCCTCTCATGGCTACCCTATTGAATCTAGAGAAGTTCAATGGAAAGGGCTTCCACACATGGCAGATGAAGGTGAAATTTGCATTGATGAGGGAGAACTTATGGGGACTTGTCAAACCTACTCCTACCGCCACTTCTACGGCCTCCAATGCTGGAGAATCCTCAACTCCGACATGACCGGCAAGGGATCTAGCTAGAGAAGAAAAAGCATACGGTATCATTGCTCTTGCTTTAGGAGATGATTATGTTCATCATATCTCTAACTTGGAGTCTCCTTCAGAAGCTTGGCAAAAGCTTGACTTAATTTTTGGTGCTAGCTCTCACATCTCTAAACTATCACTTAAAATCTCTTTCTTTGAATTGAAGATGGCTAGTGGTACTACTTTGGCAGCTCATGTCAACTATATGCGGAGTCTTATGACTCAATTAGCTTCTATCAACTCTCCTATTTCTCCAGATGATGCTATGGCAGTGTTACTTAAGAGTATGCCTGAAGATTATGATCACATAGTTACCACTTTGAAAAATCTTCCTAATCCTAATCTTGAAGGTATTATCTCTGCTCTCCAAGAAGAAGAAAGGCATATGGAGCTCAGGAAAGGCAATGACACTAGGACAGGCAATGACACTGTTTATGCTGTAAAATTCCAGAAGGGCGGCAAGTATACCCCTTGCAATCACTGTGGAAAGACAAATCACCTTTCAAAGGACTGCTTCAAAATTAATCCATGCAAGCACTGTGGCAAGAACAACCATAATGAGAAGTTTTGCAGAGACAAAGCAAAGACAGAAAATGCACTTACAGTTAATGAGCCTCCACAAGATGAGGCATCCTTTAAAGATTATGCATTTTAAAACATCTCTATGTATGCTCTAGATCTCTCTTTTTATGTCAAGGTACTCAGCCTGGATAGTCCTCCAAAATGAATGAAAATAAACTATTGTGTTTTGTAAACACCTCTGGTCACCTTATGATGTAGGCCATGTGTATGTTTTGTTCCATGGTACCTCCTGCAGACATTGTGTGCATGTACATGTAGGGGAGATAACCATTTGAAGGTCTTTCTGTATCCCTTTTTGTTTACCTTACACCCAAGGGAACCCTTGCTAGCATGAGAACCTAGCCATGGATTTATCCTTGACCACCATGAGATGGCATGAGAAACTATGAGACTAGATGTATCCTTGACATAGCCTGAGGCATTTGCTTGAGGGGGGGTTTGTTGGGATATCTCAAGGTGTATGCCTCAGGCACACCTTATGTTTCTATGTGTGAGTGCTAGAGGCACAGTTAGGTGTCCACAAGCACAGTTAGGTGGTGGAGAGCCACATAGGATGATTGAGAGAATCTAGGAGCAGATTGAGGAGATGATTGTGGAGCTCTGAAGTCATCAGTGATGTCAGTGAGCATGTATGAGGTGCCTACTTAAGGACCTCACTCTTCTTCATTCTATAAGCAAGTATTCTGAGTTTGTGTCCACTCTACTCTTTCCTTTCACTGTTCCAACAATCTAAACCTTAGTTCTTTGAAGGAGATGCATAAAAGTGGAATGATTGCATACCTACCAGAAATTTCAGATCTGCCCGATGTTGCATGATGGGCGAGCAGCATCGGCACCCCTTTCCTAAAGAGGCCAGCAGGGCAAAGGCTCCTCTAGAGCTCGTTCAGACGGACCTCTACAGAAAGATGGAGACGGAAGATTTGGGTGGTTCCTACTTCATGACGCTGATACAGTAGAAGGATATGGATATACTTCTTGAAGACTAAAGATGAGGCTTTTAGTAGGTTCAAGGAATGGCATGTAATGGTCGAGAAAGAATCGGGGAGGAAGGTGAATGGTCGAGAAAGAATCGGGGAGGAAGGTGAAGAAGTTGAGATCAGACAAAGGTGGAGAGTTCACATCAACTAAATTCAAAAGTTACTACAAAAGTCACGGGATCAAGAGGCAGAAACCCCCGCCACATACATCACAGCAAAATGGAGTAGCAGAGCGCAAGATGCGTGTCATCTGCGAAATGGGCCGGAGTATGATGAAAGGGAAAGATTTACCAAAGAATTTCTAAGCTGAAGCATGTAACACTGAAGTTTACATCCTCAATCGTAGCTACACGAAGGCTGTGAACGGGATGACTCCACTGCAAGCCTTTTCCGGTAAGAAACCTTCAGCTACACATTTCAGAGTTTTTGGATGTGACTGTTTTGTGCATGTCCCTGATGCTACCAGAACCAAATGGGAACCGAAGAGCCGGAAGTGTATTTTCTTGGGCTACAGTGAAGAGGCGAAGGGTTACCGTCTCTATAACCCTGTTACCAAGAAGGTAATTGTAAGTCACGATGTGGTCTTCTCAAAACAACTGCATCAATTAGAGGAGGATGCTTCCTTCCCAGACAACCAGGACCAGGATATCCATCCAGTATCACCACCAACAGTAGACCACACTCCCCCAACGGTGCTTGGGAGGATTCAAGACAAAGAAGATGAAGAAGAGCCTACAGAACCACAATGGCAACGGCCATTCCCAAAGTGGGTAAAGCAACTTTTGGACGGCAGAGAACCTCCAGCCATTGAGGAGGAACCATCTGAACACCGCCGGTCCAAGAGATTAGAGGAGCAAAGAAGGGCACAGGAACACGGTCAATTACGCTTTGATGATAGAGGTGATCCGTGTTGATGAACCCAAATGTCTTGAAGAGGCACAGGGCGATGATAGGTGGATGGAGGCTATGCAGTCAGAGTATGGCTCCATAATGAAGAACAACACTTGGGACCTTGTGGATCGACCACCAAAACGCAAGGTAATTAGAAGCAAGTGGGTATACAAGACCAAGTACAATCTGGCGGCACGTGTACAAGGCTCGGCTCATGGCAAAAGGATTCGCACAGGTACATGGTTTTGATTATCAAGATACTTTTGCTCCCATAGCTCGATTAACTACAATTCGCAGTGTTTTGGCTTTAGCTGCCCAGGGAAGTTGGCCCGTGTTTCAGATGGATGTGAAATCCGCCTTTCTGAATGGCGATCTCAAGGAGGAGGTATACATGGAACAACCACTAGGTTTTGAGATCCTCGGTTCAGAAGGTAAAGTCTGCAAACTGAAGAAGGCACTTTACGGGTTGAAACAGGCCCCACGAGCGTGGTACAAGCGAATTGATGCCTACTTTTTGCAAAACGGGTTCAGGAGGAGCCCATCTGATGCAAACTTGTATATCTTCAGAGAAGGAGGCAAGTGTATGATCGTGGTCCTTTATGTGGACGACCTTGTCATAACAGGGAACCATGAAGAGAAGATATCGCAGATGAAGCATTTCCTAGGAAGAGAGTTTGAAATAACAGACCTCGGACTGATGCATTTCTGTTTGGGGATTGAAGTTTGGCAAGAGCCGAAATAGATCTTCATTTCACAGCTGAAGTATACTGGAGAGATACTGAAGGCATTTGGCATGGCTGAGTGCAAGATAGTTGGTACCCCTATGGAGGTTGACGCGAAGCTCTCAAACGAGGAGTCATCACCACTGGTGGACGAAGCGAAGTACAGAAGACTTGTGGGTAGCTTGATTTACTTGTGCAACACATGGCCAGACATCAGTTTTGCGACTGGTGTACTAAGCAGGTTTTCCAATAAGCCCCGAGAGAACCATTGGAGGGCAGGGATGCGGGTATGAAATACATCAAAGGCACACTTGATTATGGCATCACCTATACCAAGGGCAACATCTTGACCGGATTCTGTGACTCGGATTGGTGGGCAAGAGACATGGACAGTAGGAGATCAATGATAGGTTACTGTTTCTCACTTGGATCTAGAGCTGTGTCATGGGTCAGCAAGAAGCAACCCACAGTTGCTCTTTCTTCTACCGAGGCCGAGTACAAATCTGCATGCTTTGCTTCTTGCAAGGCAGTGTGGTTGAGGAGGATTTTGGGAGACATGGGTGCAGTGCAGAACAAGCCCTGCAGAACAAGCCTACGCAGTTATCATGTGACAATCAAAGGTGCATGGTGATTACAAAGAACTTGATGTTCCACGCTCACACAAAACACATTGAGATTCAATATCACTTTGTACGTGAGCTCATCATGGATGGAGAGGTCGACTTGGTATATTGTCTGACTACAGAGAATGCTACGGACATCTTCACGAATGCTCTTGGAAGAGACTTGTTGGAGAGGCATCTTCATCGACTTGGCATTGGACCGAAAAAGTAAGTTCACTTGCGGGTGGACATTGAGGGGGGGTGTTAGATATCAATGCTCCACTCTCATGTAAATACGTGGGAACCACCTAACTCTACTTGTAAGCCCCCCATATGAGGAGAAGGCATTTGAGTAGCTCAGTTATCTGGTAGGTCCTGGTTTGGTGGACACCAGATGGGGGCCATGTGTGGCGTGATGGCTCGACGACTTCAGATAGAGTTGGTACACTGCCAACTAGGCTACATGCAAGTGCAGGAAGGCATCCCATGACTGACCGCATTGAGGGTAGACAGAGCATTTCTTGGGGCAGCCCACTCTCGGGTTGCGGGGCCCGTTTGGAGTCCCAGATCCTGGATGGCTGTGGGCCCCGAACGGCAACCGTAGGTCAGTTGCTCTATTTTGTGCACCGATTCTATTGTGTGGTCGTTGGCCTATTTCGGACCCCCAATCGACCGTTTTGGGTGGACTGGGTCGGTCACCACATTGGGTCAACCGACTACGACTGGTGGCTATATAAGAGCAAGCCCGTGAAGCCCATTTCATCACTGGCTACAGCAACCCTGATTCCTTAGCATCCAGTCTTTGTCTTCTACTGTTTCCAGCTTGCCATCAAACCTTCTTTCACAGGAGCGCACGGTTGGGAGGCAGCGCCATCTATTGTATCAGTTCTATAGTAATCAAATTTTTGATTCTGCATACTATCTGGTTTTCTCTCTTGTGTACGAGATCCTGTTATCTGTTGAGCACAGACGTTGTATTATTTTCTTACACCCCTCACCCCCCTAACCTAACTATGCTCGAACTACGCTGACCCCCCCCATTGGTCACCTTCTTGCCTTCCCCGACTTCCCTTGAGCTATTTAAGTTTATGGTTATGCTTCTAATTTATTGTGATCCCGATAACAAGGGAGGGGTGTTTATGACACCTGTCTTCCCAACCAAAGTTAACCTCGTTCTCACCATGTTTTCTTGCTGGATGGTGGTAGGTATGCAGACTCCCCTATTCAATAAAAGTGATGCTGGCTAGGACTTATCCAAGCTTTACTTTTATGCAGTTGTGCAAAATCATTTTTACAAAACTGCCCACCACTTGGCAACTTTTAGGGGTTCACCTACTTGTTCAAAATCTTTTCCTTTAATGCAATAAGTATCCCTTTCTTGTCCATTCTATAGCTTCACTCTTTGGTTATTTCACTCTGCAAAGGGGTGTTGTCAAGTCTCAAACACACACACACATACACACACACACACACACACAGAGCATGCATTTTCTTGAGGGATTAGAGCTTATTGTAAAACTATATATGGAATGAATTGATGCTTTGAAATCTTTTTGCTTTAAAACTACATATGGAATTGATGCTTTATATTGTTTTTGCCAAATATTATCCATGCTTATAAAATCAAATTTTTGGAATGACCATTTGCCATAAAGATCCATTTCTTTCACCAAGCAAGCCAAGCTTTTAGCCTTGGTATCTCCTCCCCCTATTGTATGGCTTGATGTCCACTGACATTATATCCTTTCCAAATTCTTCATTTGTTCTCATGGCAAGCTGCATTTTCCATTGTCAACACTTCCACTTGTGATCCTCTAAAAAATAAGGTTTTATAGAGGACCAAGTGTGTTGTATCATACTTTTTTTCAAAAGGAAGGTCTTATGCAAGACCAAGTGTGTTGTATCATACCAATACATGACATTTCTTTAACATTGTTAGGGCCACCATTTTAGACTATGCTTATGGAGCTCTGATTGGTCTATGCATGTAAACTTAATCTTTTTAAAACCTTTTTTTTTCCATATAGAATTTAGGAGAAAATTTGTTCCATAGTATCCTCAAGTTTAAAGTCATGTGTCACTATTATAAGAAGTAGTAAAACATATGGGTCATATATATGAGTACCCATAGTTGCTTAGCCCTCAATTGGGTGGCAATGATTCACACCCAAATGCTATATAAGTTTCCTCCTTGCCACTACATTTTGTTCACCAAGCCAACCCTAGAGGCTGGATGCATTGCCAACATTTTGAACACATGGCACTGAGTTTGTTGTTTTATTTTTGTATCAAACTAGCTTGGAAACAAAACACCATGTATTTACTCATCCATGGATCTCTTATTTAGCTCTAAAATGCTAGAGTTATCATCACTCCCCAACCTTTGGGTGGCACATTATGACATCTAACTCTTCAAGTAAAAATGTAAACAAGAGCATAATCTAATTATAGCAGTAGAAACTACATTTAGTGTAGTAGTAAATGATCACCTAATGCCTCTCTTACCTCCTATTGTTTTTCAAAGTCCAATTGATTTGAATAATTGATTTGATCTTTTTCAGATATGTAGGTAGTCTCATCACTATTATACATTGTTGGCTTGATAAATGTGGAAGCACCACAATGAGACAAGAGAGGCATGCAATTCCTCAGTGAGGTGTGCAAACATACCTTGCGAAGTGAGGCTATCCTTAGAGCCTCTTAACACAAAGTGAGGAAAGTTCTTGTAGGGCCATTATGGTGTATGGAATGCTATTTGATGATCATCAATTTATTAGCATGTCTCTCATACTATGGTCAAGTGACCATCGTTTGCACTATTTCCTCCCTCAAAAGCAACTACTAGATAGCATTCCCTACACCATCAAAGGCCAATGGGAGTGACACTAGCATACAAATTAATTTTGAATTAAATCTTTTAAATAAGATGTCCTTTTTTCAAGCAATGCATGAAGATAACTTTTTCTTTTAAGCACTTTCTGTGCTTGTTTTAGTGGTGTTTTTATTATTTGTATGCCAATATATCAGTATTGTGTTGAATTATTTACACGATAAGCTATTAAGTTTTGTTTGTTTAGTTAACTGTTGCATTTATTAGTAGTTACCATGGATGTTTTTATCGAAGGAATATATATATATTAATATAAAATCTTGGCGGAAGTTTACCAAGCTTTTTTTTTTAGTTTCACAATATTAATAGCATATAACACAATTTTGTATATTCTCTTTTGAATTTTGAAGTAAAATATGTAAATCCAGGAGAAACTTCCAAAATTTTCACATAAAAGTTTCAAATCCTGCTGAATGTTTCAAACATTTTTTTTAATTAGGGCATAGAAACTTTTGACACCAATATAAAAGTTTCGCTTCTTAATGAAACTAACATGAAAGAATCATCCCTGGTAGTTACATCCTTTACATGGTGAGTTATTTCATTATTACATGTTGTCTTCTTAGAATGGTTGTTCATCTATTGTAATCCATTGATCCAGCAAACAATTTAATTTTGAATTAAATATTTTGATTAAAATGTCATTATCACAAATAACTTTTTATTTTATGCATTCCATATGCTTGTTTTGGTGGGTTTTTTTATTATTTGTATGCCAATGTATATGTTTTGTGTTGATTTTATTTACATGATGATAAGTTGTTAAGTTTTATTGTTTGGTTAACTTTTGCATTTATTTGGTAGGTACATCCTTTACATGGTGAGTTATTTCATTATTTACACACTGACGTGTTAGAATTGTGTTGATCTATTTTATTATTTGCATGCTAGTTGTTAATTTTTGTCCATTTGGTTAATGTTTGCATCTATTTGGTATTATATTGGTAGTGCAATTTTCATAAACTAGTGCATTCTCTTTAAGAATATTTGATGAGCCAATGGTCACAATTTACCCTACCAAAGTCTTGACCTTTGATAGGCATTGGCCCCAAATAAACTTAGCCTGGTTTGGCAATAAATATATTCTTGATCTATGTGCACAAAGTGTGCATCAAATGTTGTCCAACTTGATCTGAGCTAAGATAACAACAGGATAACAATCTTTATATTATTTTTAATTCCTTTGCAATAGGACTTAAACTTATTAAAACATTGAGAGAAGCACAGAGAAATTGTGCTAGATTAGAAGTAAAGTGGGCTTCAAACCTTATATGAGATTCATAAATTGACGCCTATTTGTCCTAACAAATGAAAAAAAAGTGTGTGAAATTCATAAAACGAAGAGTTTCCAATGATTTTTGTGGGGGTTAAAGGTCACTGTGCCTTTACCCCAGTTATGTACAATACTCAAACACATATATAAGTGAATGAAAAAGAAGATTAGGGTGTTCTGCACCCACCAAAAACTTATGTGGCTCTCTGTTTCTCTCTCTCCCTCTTCCATTCCGCTTCCATTGAGAGCACTCTCAACTGGTATCAGGGCCCGGGTGATCTAGCTGAGCGTGCGTGAATGCCTGGAAGCTGAGCAGCTCTATGGGAGGAAGGAGAAGCTCTGTGGGAAGCTTTGTGGGTGATTTTACGTGCATTTGAGTGTGCAGAGACCTTAAAGGGACCTTTGGAAAAGTCACTTTGGTTTTGCGAAGTGGTTTTGAGAGCTTGTTAAGTGTTTTCAAAGAAAAAGTCATTTTTTGAGCTTTTTCCTGATCCGTTTGACGACAAAGACTCCGTATTGACTTGTAGAGGCAACCATTGCCTGCTTTTGGTGTCCATTTCACTTCAGGAGCTTGGAAACACCTTTATTCCTAAATTTGGGATTATTTCATTGGATTTTTGACTCATTGTGTCAGTTTCAACGTTTTTCTGCCCGGGTGTTGGAACTCAAGTTTAGAGCAACCATTTGTAGATCTGTCAGTTCTGGTGGACTCAAGAGGTCCTAAAACTTCTATGTTGCTCATCATTCACACTCTGATGGAGTTTACAAACAGATCAATTTCCAAAAACGTTTTTCAGTCCGTGTGTTGGACCCAGTGATTGGGACCATGGTTTCCAAAACCGTCTATCCCATTGCGTTTCGGATGCCTAAAACCCCCTACTTAAGAGAGATATTTGTAGATTGTCTTGCTGAGTCTGATTATGCAATGGCACCCATGTTTTGAGGCATCTCAGGTTCTATTTTTAGTAGTGGTCATTGCCGTGGGACCGTGATTTCTTGAGCATACCTTATGCAGATCACTCTGGTTGTAGTTTGAGCCATGTGCGCTCATTTGTGGTGTGCATTGGGTTGCAGTGGATGATTTATAGGCCATTTGGATGCATTGCGATCCTTATTGGATGTGCCAATAGGCCCAGATTGCCTTGTGGGATGCTATTTTTTATGGACGCTTTGCACATGGATGCTATTTTATGCTGAGGGATAGCTTTGACACATTGCAATTGATGAACTGATAGTGATATGCTCTCTTAGATGAGATATTATTGATGCATATGCCCATGGACAGTGTTTATTCTTGAGCCATTTGGCACTTATTCGCATTTTGGATTGCCATTGCAGCTAGCATTTTCTTTTGGGCCAAATTTTCTCATATGGATGCATAGTACATGCACATGAGTCAGCTGTATCTTTTGATACTTTGAGCTTTGAGTTTGGTGATACTTCACTCTATTGTGGCATACACATTTGGGTGCACCTGGTATTTGGTGTGATTCTCTCTTGCAGGCACTAGCATTTGGGATTTTGCTTTATTTGCATCATGGCATCCTCTTCCATGTTTGAAAAGGAGTTTTTTAGCATTAAAAAGTTTGATGGAACAAACTTTTCTTTGTGGAAAGAACAGATAAGGCATGTGCTTATTCAAAAGAAGCAAATAAAACCCTTGCAAGGGATTGCAACTAAGCCTACAGCTATGTCCACAGATGAATGGAATGAGTTGGATGCATTGGCAAAGTCTACCATTAGACTTCATCTTGGGGAGAAAGTTTATTTCACAGTAGTCACTGAAAAGACTACAGAAGCTTTATGGAGAAAGCTGTGTGCTACATATGAGAAAGAGATTGCCTCAAACAAAGTCTATCTCATGAAGAGATTGTTTGAGCTGCACATGAAGGAGGGAGTATCCATAGCTTTGCACTTGAATGATTTCCAGTCAGCTTCAAGCTCAAAAGCTGAATTTCAATGCGAAAATTAGGGAAATATTTCTCTTATGCTCATTACCATCCTCATGGGATACTTTTCGTACTGCTATCAATAACCTTGCACCTGGTGGAGTATTGAACTTTGATGATGTGGTTGGTAGCTTGTTGGCCGAGGAGATTAGATGGAAGTCAATGGAAGGCAACAAGTGTTGGGATATCTCAAGGTGTATGCCTCAGGCACACCTTATGTTTCTATGTGTGAGTGCTAGAGGCACAGTTAGGTGCCCACAAGCACAGTTAGGTGGTGGAGAGCCACATAGGATGATTGAGAGAATCTAGGAGCAGATTGAGGAGATGATTGTGGAGCTCTGAGGTTATCAGTGATGTCAGTGAGCATGTATGAGGTGCCTACTTAAGGACCTCACTCTTCTTCATTCTACAACCAAGTAATGCAAGTATTTTGAGTTTGTGTCCATTCTTTGCTTTCCTTTCAGTTTCACCAACATGGTATCAGAGCCATTTGATCCCCCTTGATCCCATTTCTACCACATCATCATCCTCTTCTTCACCATCTCTCCCTCTTCTTCCCAAACTTTGCTTAAGCCTGTTCTCCTCCGGTTCTCAGCCATTTCCCACGTCCTTCCTGCTGGAGATCTATCTCAAAAGGGCGAACTTTTGGCTGAGAGGAATTGAAGAAAGGCATGCCCGTTTCGTCACCATTGCACAAAAGTCGTCGACTGTCCCTTCTGCGTTTTCTCCCAGCACAGTTCATCTTTCTCTAATTCCTTTCAGGGGGAGTTAGTCCATCCTAGAGCTATCCTGTGCTGAAATATGAGCAGCAATGGCTGCATATTCAAGGAGAAAACAGTAAAAAACCAGTCGTTTTTTAAGAGAAAAGATATGGCGACCTGACGCGTTTTTTCGCCTCTACTTCCCAGAGGACCTTCTGTGGTATACCAGCTCTCTTTTGCCTCAGAAACCCCCTTTTCCTTTGCCCTGAAGAGTAAGCTACAAGCCCTCCAAGTTTAGTCTTTTGGTTTTGACAGTTTTGACAAGCTTTTGAAGATGATGCTACATAAAATGCTACTCTAGCATTTCTGGTTTTTTGAATCTTTCAATAACTTCAGTACAAGTGTGGCTTCAGTTTTGTTTTGAATTACTAGACCTGGTTTTGATTGGAAAGTATTTATTTCACCCACTTCTATGAAGCATGTAAGAAGAAGCATCATTGATTGAATATTGGTCACTAGTCTTTGCTCATATTTTGGAAGTCTTTCAGTTATTTTTGCCTTGTAAGAGAGATAGACACTGCCCAATATCTGGGTTAGACCCTCTCATGGCTACCCTATTTAATCTCGAGAAGTTCAATGGAAAGGGCTTCTACACATGGCAGATGAAGGTGAAATTTGCATTGATGAGGGAGAACTTATGGGGACTTGTCAAACCTACTCCTACCGCTTCTTCTACGGCCTCCAATGTTGGAGAATCCTCAACTCCGACACGACCAGCAAGGGATCCAGCTAGAGAAGAAAAAGCATACGGTATCATTGCTCTTGCTTTAGGAGATGATTATATTCACCATATCTCTGACTTGGAGTCTCCTTCGGAAGCTTGGCAGAAGCTTGACATGATTTTTGGTGCTAGCTCTCACATCTCTAAACTATCACTTAAAATCTCTTTCTTTGAATTGAAGATGGTAGTGGTACTACTTTAGCAGCTCATGTCAACTATATGCAGAGTCTTATGACTCAATTAGCTTCTATCAACTCTCCTATTACTCCAGATGATGCTATGGCAGTGTTACTTAAGAGTATGCCTGAAGATTATGATCACATTGTTAGCACTTTGAAAAATCTTCCTAATCCTAATCTTGAAGGTATTATCTCTGCTCTCCAAGAAGAAGAAAGGCATATGGAGCTCAGGAAAGGCAATGACACTGCTTATGCTATAAAAGTCCAGAAGGGCAAGTATACCCCTTGCAATCACTGTGGAAAGACAAATCACCTTTCAAAGGACTGCTTCAAAATTAATCCATGCAAGCACTGTGGCAAGAACAACCATAATGAGAAGTTTTGCAGAGCCAAAGAAAAGACAGAAAATGCAAATCTACTTACAATTAATGAGCCTCCACAAGATGAGGCATCCTTTGAAGATTATGCATTTTAAACATCTCTATGTATGCTCCAGATCTCTCTTTTTATGTCAAGGCACTCAGCCTGGATAGTCCTCCAAAATGAATGAAAATAAACTATTGTGTTTTGTGTGTTTTGTAAACACCTCTGGTCACCTTATGATGTAGGCCATGTGTATGTTTTGTTCCATGGTACCTCCTGCAGACATTGTGTGCATGTACATGTAGGGGAGATAACCATTGGAAGATCTTTCTGTATCCCTTTTTTGTTTACCTTACACCCAATGGAACCCTTGCTAGCATGAGAACCTAGCCATAGATTTATCCTTGACCACCATGAGATGGCATGAGAAACTATGAGACTAGATGTATCCTTGACATAGCCTGAGGCATTTCCTTGAGGGGGGGTTTGTTGGGATATCTCAAGGTGTATGCCTCAGGCACACCTTATGTTTCTATGTGTGAGTGCTAGAGGCACAGTTAGGTGCCCACAAGCATAGTTAGGTGGTGGAGAGCCACATAGGATGATGGAGAGAATCTAGGAGCAGATTGAGGAGATGATCATCAGTGATGTTAGTGAGCATGTATGAGGTGCCTACTTAAGGACCTCACTCTTCTTCATTCTACAACCAAGTAATGCAAGTATTCTGAGTTTGTGTCCATTCTTTGCTTTCCTTTCAGTTTCACCAACAACAAGCAGGATGCAACCTTAAATGTACAAAGGGGTAGATCATAGTCCAGGGGGAAGTCTCAAGAAAGAGGGAAGTCTAGGGCACGGAACATTGAGTGTCACTATTGTGGCAAGAAGGGCACGGAACATTGAGTGTCACTATTGTGGCAAGAAGGGCCACATGAAAAAGGATTGCTACAAGCTTAAAAGAGAGCAAAAGGATAAGAAAAAGAATGCAAATTGGAGTGCAAATCAGAAAGAAGAGAGTCCAAGGGAGAACAAAGGAAAAGTGAAGATCGAGGAGATCAATGCAGTCACACATGATAGTGACAATGACATTCTCTTCATGTCTAGTTTATCTACAGAGTTACCACGTCAGATGATGCATATTCCCAGGATTGGATTTTGGATTTTGGTGCTTGATTGCATGTTACTCCCCATAGGGAATGATTCTCCACTTATGACAGTGGAAAGATAGGTTGTGTGCATCTTGGAAATGACTATGCATGTGACATAGTGGGAGTAGGTGACATAAAGTTTTCTTTTGCAAATGGGTCTACATTTATTTTGAAAAATGTGAGACATGTGCCTAAGCTGACCAAGAGTCCCATTTCAACGGGTCAACTAGATGATGCTTGTTGCAATAACCGAGCAGCCAATCACTTCTTTATGGCATTGTTGTTTGGGCCATATGAGCCAAAATGGGATGAAACTCTTATGCCGTTTGGGTTATGTACCGGATTTGAGTTTCTCTGATTTTGAATTTTGTGAGCACTGTCTCTATGGGAAGCAGAATAAATCAGCCCATAAAAGAAGGGGAAAGAAAGAGTTTGAAAAGCTTGATTTGGTGCATTCAGACGTATGTGGTCCCATGCCTACATGGTCATTAGGCGGGGCTGAATACTATGTGACATTCATTGATGATGCAACTAGGAAAGTGTGGGCTTATGCTATAGCTCAGAAGAGTGATGTGTTCCAGGTATTTCAGAAATGGCTGGCCTTGGTTGAGAATCAGTCAGGTAGAACGCTTAAATGCCTACGGACTGACAATTGTGGAGAGTATCTCTCTCATGACTTTCAGCATTTTTGTGATACACATGGGATTAAGAGGGAGCTCACATCCCCTTGTACTCCAGAGCAGAATCCAATAGCAGAATCCAATTGCAGAAAAGATGAACCATACCATTCAAGAAAGGTTGCAATGCATGCTTTCCAATGCAAGCCTTTCTGGTGGTTTTTGGGCTGAGGCAATGAAGACTGTAGTGCATGTGATCAATAGATCACCTAGTATTTTGGGCTGAGGCAATGAAGACTGTAGTGCATGTGATCAATAGATCACCTAGTAAGAGTTTGGATGGTGGTATTCCTAAAGAGGCATGGAGTGGCAAGAATCCGTCTTACTCTCATTTGCGTATATTTGGGTGTGAGGCATATGCATGTGTGCTAAAAGAGCTTCGAAAGAAGCTAGATCCTAAGTCTAGGAAATGCATCTTTCTGGGTTATGGTGAAAGTGGAGAGATGGGCTATCATCTCTAGGATCCAGAAGCAAAGAAGATCATACGCAGCCATGATGTAGCCTTCAATGAGAAGAATATGCATAAGGCACTCATGAGGGATGTGGAAATGAGGAGAATCACTTTCCAGGACGTGAATCCACCAGCATATGTTGATAGACAGCAAGCTATCCATGCACCAAATGTGCAAGAAATGGTACCACCAAGTACTCCCATAGGTACACAATCAAGGGTAGATGATGGATCATTTATTGGTGGAAATGATGAGCCAAATGTGGCTGATATGAAAGTGGTACAACAAGCTGAAATGCCCTTGAGAAGATCATCTAAAGTGTCTAGACCACCTGATAGGTTTGCTCTAGGGGTAGACTATGTGATGCTTACTGATTGCGGGGAGCCTTCTTGCTACAGAGAGGCTATGATGCGTGAGGATCAATGCAAGTGGGAGTATGCTATGCAATCACAGATGAGTTCACTTATGGAGAATAAGACTTGGGACTTGGTTTCTTTGCCACATGGAAAGAAAGCATTGCCATGTAAATGGGTCTACAAGATGAAGGTCACAGGTGATGATGTGCCTAGGTACAAGGCCCGTTTGGTCGCTGGGTTCAAGCAAGAGAAGGGTGTGGACTTTGATGAGATATTCTCTGCTGTTGTGAAGATGACCACACTTAGATGCATGCTTGGACTAGTGGCAGTAGAGGATATGGAGCTTATGTAGATGGATGTCAAGACAACTTTCTTGCATGGGGATCTGCATGAGGAAATTTATATGGTGCAGCTGGAAGGCTTTGAAGAAAAGGGCAAAGTGCATTTAGTTTGCAAGCTAAAGAAGAGTCTCTATGGTCTTAAGCAAGTGCCTAGAGAATGGTATTAAAAGTTTGATGCTTTCATTCGGTCCCAGGGTTTTAGAAGGAGTGAAATTGATCACTGCCTCTACACTAATAGGGCTAAGGATAATAGCCTAATACTCTTGGCACTATATGTGGATGATATGCTATTGGCTAGCAAGAATACTTATGACCTAGATGCATTAAAGGCCAAGTTGCATGAGGCCTTTGATGTGAAGGATTTGAGACTTGCAGGTCATATTCTTGGTATGCACATCACGCATGATCGGAGTAGGAAACTCCTTTGGCTTTCACAGAAGGAGTATGTTACAAAAGTATTATAAATAGCATAACCTTCAGTCCCTCCTTCATTCTTCAATAGTCTTGGTTCTCCCTTCACCTCAAACCATTGCAAAAATTGACAAAATTTTCAAAATGCTGCAACAATCAAATTGGTTTCCAACCTATTGCATATGCAACAACTTCTAACTATTGCGTATGCAACAACTTCTAACTATTGCATACGCAACAACTTTCAACTCAACGTTTCAATATGGAGGGGAGGAAGGTAGTGAGTACTCCATTGCCTCCATATGTGAAACTGAGTCATACAGGTAGTCCCAAATCAGATGAGAGAGAGGGCCATGATGGCCAAGGTTCCTTATGCATCAGCAGTTGGGAGTCTTATGTATGCTATGATAGCTACTAGACCAGACATTGCATTTGTAGTGGGAGTTGTTAGCCAGTATATGGCTAATCCAGGAAAGAGCATTGGGAGGCAGTTAAGTGCATCATGAGGTACATGAAGGGTACCAAGGAGATTGTGCATCTGCTTTGGTAGAGGAGACATGCATGTACTTGGGTACATAGATTCAGACTATGCAAGGCATGTGAATAGTAGGAGATCCACTTCTGGTTATGTGTTCACCTTTGCAGGTGGTGCAGTGTCATGGATGTCTCATGCACATAAGTGCGTTGCTTTGTCTACCATAGAGGCTGAGTATGTTGTGGACACAAAGGGTTGCAAGGAGGCTATATGGCTTGATCGGCTAGTGGGAGATTTGGGGATTCATACAAGTATACTAACATTGCATAGTGATTCTATGAGTGCTATTCAGCTAGCACGAAATCTGGTCTTTCATGCAAAGACCAAACACATTGAGGTCAGGTACCATTTCATTAGGGAGGTACTTGAGGACAAGTGCATAGAGCTTGTTAAGGTTCATACAGATGATAACCCTACAGATACGCTGACGAAGAGTCTACCTAGTCAGCGGTTTGAGTATTGTCGTGTATTGATGCGCATTGGATAGTATGCTCCCTGGTTGTTCTCCCTTAAAGGCACATTGTCCTTTAAGTGGGAGGTTGTGGGGGTTAAAGGTCACTGTGCCTTTACCTCGGTTATGTACAATACTCAAACACATATATAAATGAATGAAAAAGAAGATTAGGGTGTTCTGCATGCACTAAAAAAAGTGTGGCTCTCTGTTTCTCTCTCCCTCTTCCGTTCTACTTCTGTTGAGAGCACTCTCAATTTTTCACTCTTTCTTGCCTAGAAAGAGGACACTAAGTTGGTAATACAAGAAGGAATTACCATTTTATAGTATAGGTCTGGAATTTGCTTCTAACTTCTTTCTTTGTTCCTTAGAATAAAGCATTTTGCATGGAATGTTCACGAAATTAGAGGTTAAATAAACTTTGTATCATATTGTGAAACAATTTAAGCATTCAATCTGGTTCTTTTATTTATTTGTTGAAAAATAGTTTTGAAATTTATTAGCTTTGTATGGACATAGAGTGCATCAAAAGTTTTTTAAACTAATGAGCTAAAATAAGAAATTTACTTTTTATACAATATGGCCACATTTGGTACAAGATTGAGAGAAGTACGGAGAGTACATATTATATTAGAGCTAAAATGGGGCTTAAGACCTTACTGTGAGATCATCTAAGCATTTTGGTACCCATATTTTCTTTTATTTATCAAAATTTGAGTTTTATTAGAATATGATTTTCATTACTAGCATTCTATGTGCCCAAAGTGTGCACCAAATGTTGTCCAACTTGATTCTGAGCTAAGATAACAAGGTTTATATTTTTTTAATGCTTTTGTAATAGGACTTAAACTTACTAAAAGGTTGAGAGAAGCACAGAGAAATTGTACTAGATTAGAAGTAAAGTGGGCTTCAAACCTTATATGAGATAATCTAAGCATTTCAATTCAATTATTATTTTCTTCATAGAAAAGTTCCAAGTTTGATTAGATTTCTATGAGCATAGGTAATGTATCCAATTATTATTCTTCAACTTATTATGAGCTAATAACATAAGAAATATGCTTTGCTTTCATACATTTTCTCTAGGCCTTTACTTACTATTGAATTGAGAGAAGCATGGATATGAGATTAACAACTACAATGACATAACAAAATCTACTATACTAACATTAGTGCCCATAAAATCATCATTTCAAAGTGCCTCCCTCCCATTTTGGTGACTTTTAAGCTATCATAACCATTTTGATAGGCTGGACTTGACCTTTTAAATCTCCTCTTTTTCCTCACACCAAAACTATTCCCAAACTAGAGTCATGATCACATTTTTCTATTGTTTGGAAGTTTTGGTTCAAAACTTGGAATCCAACTAGATCTCCACAAGTAAAAAACATGAGGTAAATCTTTCCTAATTCTCTCTTTCATGCTTTTAAAAAAAATACATTCCTCTTTCCTTTCATCGTCTTGAGGAAAAGGAAGGAAAGGGGGAGAGAAACATAAGAGAAAGGGAGGGAAACTACAAGAGAGGGAGAAGTAAACATAAAGGAAATACAAAGAAACAAAAAGAGCTTGAAATAGGAGGAGATGAGCGAAATCTTACCTTGAGGTGGAGAGGGAGATCTTGCAAGTCTTGGAGGTGCAAAGGAAGAAGGTAGGAGAGGATGGAGAGGTGGGAGGGGGAGGGATGAGGGAGGAGTGTGGAGACAAGAATGGAGTACCATCGCAAGATCAAAGCTAGGAGGGAGGATGAAGGAAGCACAATGCAAATGGCATCATGGGCAAGGGGGTTTCAGGTTTTTTTCTCTAGTATTGTCAGTATAACCAACTATAGTATTGTCAATGTAAATAACTATATTGTCAGTATAACCAACTATATTGTCAATATAACCAACTATATCGGCATCGATATAGAAAATCAAAGGTGTTGATACAAGAATCAATATATACCACTACCCATATGGATAAAACAAGGGTTTAAGGGGAAAGTTTGGGGGTTTGGGGATTGTGAGGGATTAGGGTTTAGGGGGTTTGAGGGGGTTGCATGGTTCGAGGAGATTTTGGGGATTTTAGGGAGGTTTAGGGCGTTTAGGGGTTTTGTAGGGGTTTAGGGGATTTTGGGGGGGTTTAAAGGGGTTTGAGGGGATTTAATGGGGTTTAGGGGATATTGGGAGTTTCAGGGGGTTTAGGGGTTTTAGGGTTTAGTGTTTGGGGGGTTGGGGGGGGTTTAAGGGGTGTGGGGGGGTTTAGGGGGTTTGGGGGGTTTAAGGCATTTTTAGGGGATCTAGGGGGGTTGAGGGGGCTTAGGGGGTGTGGGAGTTTAAGGGGGTTTAGGAGGTTTAAGGTTTTGAGTTTTGGGAGGGGGTTTGGGGGTTTCTAGAAATTTTGGGGATTTTGTGAAATTCTAGGTGTTTTATTTGATTTTGTGGAATGGTTTTGGATGTGTTCAAGCAGAGAGGACTAGTAGAGATAGCTCATCAGATGGGTGCCACCTCTCAAGAGTGTTGAGCAAATTCATGAGAGATCACCTTGTCCTTGGACACATTGTAGGTGAGAGGTTCGTCCTCAGTGTTGTGTTGTCATGCGCCACTTGCAAATGTATGGAGAGGTGCCACCAATAGAGGATAATGGTCATCATGCTATTGCATCATCCGTAGACAATTGGTATTTATATTTATATTGCACACGTATTGCACACACTAACCTTGCATCATTATACAAGATGATGAGAGTAGTGAGGGAGAACATGAACCCATGTCTAGCAAATAAACAAGGGGCACCTCATGCTTGTCCTACTTGTGTTAGCCTGGAAGTACACGGCCAAGAATATGGACATGTACATGGCACCCTTGATTGAGGGGCTCAAGACCCAATGTATGGGCATACATGTCTTTGATGTTTCTAGAGCTCCTTGGCAGGCCGCAAACATTTCCATCAGGGGAATTTTGATGTGGACCATGCATGACTATCCAAGATATGGGGAGTTTGCAGGTAATGGTTGTGCATGTCTATTGATACTTTATGATCTAGTGTGATCTATGCATGTCTAATGACCTTTTTGGGCATGCATATATGTAGGATTTAAAACACACAAGTACCTTGATTGTCCTACTTTGAATGCATAGCACTCCAAACATATGAGGAAGATGGTTTATGAAGGTCATTCTCAATACCTTCCACTTGATCATCCTGCACATGAAGGTAAACTTGCTCCACCACCATCGATCCATAGGAAGGCAAGTGACTGGGTTGGGGGGCTAATAGTGAGAAACTCCTCCTAGTATGGAATGGCTACTATCGATCTTTCTTAAGCTTCCATATTGAGGTGAGTTACAAATCAATCATCTCTTGGATCCCATGCATATCTTCAAGAACGTGGGGGCTTCTATTTAGGCACACTTGGTTGGTGACAAAGACACAAGGGGAGTACAAAAAGACTCGTGGGAGAGGGGTAGGATGCCTCACTTGCACCAATAGAATGTGCACAGAACCCAAGAGCATGGTTCTATAACCCAAGAGGGTGGTTTAGGAACCCAAGAGTGTCCTCGAATTTTTCTCCGAAAGGCACCATGGATCCTTTCCAAGGGAGAGGAGGCAAGGGTCAACATGGACATTGCATCTTTCGGACACCCTCAGAACACGTGCGATGTTTGAGAGGAGAACTTACAAAGGAAAATAAGCTTAGTGGCCTCAAGTCCCATGATTAGCACAAGGTATTATAGGTATTGTACATGTTAGCTTGAATGCTTAGTAGAACTAAGATTGTGATGCTTTTGTGTAAGTTATATGATTGTGATACATTGTTATAACTCCTTTGTTGCTTGGGTAATTTATCCTCCCAATTACAGTGAGAGGATGTTGATTAGAAGATGCTAGAAAATCTATCCACAAGATTAGTGGCATTGTCAGGTATGCTTACTATCATATCAGCTTCATTATATTTCATACAATTTTAAATGATCGGTAGAAAATATTGAATCTTATGTGTGCACGTCAAATAGGTGGATCTCACAAAAATATATTTCTATATCAAGAATATAGAGGGCTAAGGTGGACTCCATTAAAGCTGTGTGCTTTCTTGAGAAGAAATTTTCCTCGAGCATTATGACGACTCGAGTGCACTTACTTGTACATGTAGTTGATGAGGTCGCCATTGCGGGAATCATTCATAGTTGTTGGATGTATTTCCTTGAATGACTTATGAAAAATTTGAGGGGAATTGTAAGGCAAAGATCTAGACCTGAAGCAAGAATGGTAGAGATATGGCTTGTGCAAGAGTCATTGGTATACATCACAGAGTTTCTTGCATCCATGGATCTCGAAATGCCACATGCTTAGAACATCAAGGACAATGATTGTGTCATTGCCGAGGTTCCCCAAGGTAAAGGTATTGAAAGAAAGATGAGAAAAGAGAAAAGGGAGAAATTTGACAAGTTTTGTGTCCTCAATAGTCCCGAGATGCAAAAATGGGTGGAGAGATATGAAGAGCATAAAGAGTAAATGAGAGGAAGAGATATAGAGTCATGCACAGGAGGTAAAGGGTACCATATCCATCAGACCTTGATCTTCTCCCCAGACACATGTCACATGATTGGCTACAAGAAGCTCTTTGTAAAGTCAAGATAATGGAGAGGACATTGAGAGTGCTCTCAACGGAAGCAAGAACGGAAGAAGGAGAGAGAGAGACAGAGAGCCACACAAGTTTGGTGGGTGCAGAACCACCCTAATCTTCTTTTTCATTCATTTATATATGTGTTTGAGTATTGTACCATGGATGTTTTTATCGAAGCTATACTTTTATATTAATATAAAATCTTGGCGAAAGTTTATTAGTCTAATTTTTATAGTTTCACAATATTGACAAATTTTAGTACAATTCTATATATTTCTGTTTGAATTTCTAAGTAAAATATGTAAATCTTGGCGAAACTTTTAAAAATTTTACATAAAACTTTCAAAACTTGGCGAATATTTCAAACTTTATTTTTATTAGGGCATATAAACTTTCGATGCTAATATAAAATTTTCACTTCTTAACGAAACTAACTTGAAAAAATCATCCATGTATTGTACATAACTGGGGTTAAGGCACAGTGACCTTTAACCCCCACAACCTCCCACTTAAAGGACAATGTGCCTTTAAGGGAGAATAACTAGTGAGCATACTATCCAATGCCCATCAATACACGACAATACTCAAACCGCTGACTAGGTAGACTCTTCGTCAGCATATCTGCAGGGTTATCATCTGTATGAACCTTGACAAGCTCTATGCGCTTGTCCTCAAGTACCTCCCTGATGAAATGGTACCTGACCTCAATGTGTTTGGTCTTTGCATGAAAGACCGGATTCCGTGCTAGCTGAATAGCACTCATGGAATCACTATGCAATGTCGGTACACCTGTATGAATCCCCAAATCTCCCACTAGCCGATCAAGCCATATAGCCTCCTTGCAACCCTCTATGGCTGCAACATACTCAGCCTCTGTGGTAGACAAAGCAACGCACTTCTGTGCACGAGACATCCACGACACTGCACCACCTGCAAAGGTGAACACATAACGAGAAGTGGATCTCCTACTATCCACATGCCCTGCATAGTCTGAATCTGTGTACCCAAGTACACGCATGTCTCCTTTACCAAAGCAGATGCACATCTCCTTGGTACCCTTCATGTACCTCATGATGCACTTAACTGCCTCCCAATGCCTCTTTCCTGGATTAGCCATATATCGGCTAACAACTCCCACTGCAAATGCAATGTCTGGTCTAGTAGCTATCATAGCATACATAAGACTCCCAACTGCTGATGCATAAGGAACCTTGGCCATCATGGCCCTTTCCTCATCTGATTTGGGACTATCTGTATGACTCAGTTTCACATATGGAGGCAATGGAGTACTCACTGCCTTCCCCCCCTCCATATTGAAACGCTGTAATACTTTTGTAACATACTCTTTTTGTCAAAGCCAAAGGAGTTTCCTACTCCGATCACGCGTGATGCGCATACCAAGAATATGACCTGCAAGTCCCAAATCCTTCATATCAAAGGCCTCATGCAACTTGGCCTTTAATGCATCTAGCTCATAAGTATTCTTGCTAGCCAATAGCATATCATCCACATATAGTGCCAAGATTATCAGGCTATCATCCTTAGCCCTTTTAGTGTAGAGGCAGTGATCAATTTCACTCCTTCTAAAACCCTGGGACCGAATGAAAGCATCAAACTTCTGATACCATTCTCTAGGTGCTTGCTTAAGACCATAGAGACTCTTCTTCAGCTTGCAAACTAAATGCTCTTTGCCCTTTTCTTCAAAGCCTTCCGGCTGCACCATGTAAATTTCCTCATGCAAATCCCCATGCAAGAAAGCTGTCTTGACATCCATCTGCATAAGCTCCATATCCTCTGATGCCACTAATCCAAGCATGCATCTAAGTGTGGTCATCTTCACAACCGGAGAGAATATCTCATCAAAGTCCACACCTTTCTCTTGCTTGAACCCTTTAGCAACCAAACGGGCCTTGTACCTAGGCACATCATCACCCGTGACCTTCATTTTGTAGACCCATTTACATGGCAATGCTTTCTTTCCATGTGGCAAAGAAACCAAGTCCCAAGTCTTATTCTTCATAAGTGAACTCATCTCTGATTGCATAGCATACTCCCACTTGCGTTGATCCTCACGCATCATAGCCTCTTTGTAGCAAGAAGGCTCCCCGCAATCAGTAAGCATTACATAGTCTACCCCTGGAACAAACCTATCAGGCGGTCTAGACACTCTAGATGATCTTCTCAAGGGCATTTCAGCTTGCTGTCCCACTTGCATATCAGCCACATTTGGCTCATCATTTCCACCAATAGATGATCCATCATCTACCCTTGATTGTATACCTGTGGGAGTACTTGGTGGTACCATTTCTTGCACATTTGGTGCATGGACAGCTTGCTGTCTATCAACATATGCAGGTGGATTCACATCCTGGAAAGTGATTCTCTTCATTTCCACATCCCTCATGGGTGCCTTATGCATCTTCTTCTCATTGAAGACCACATCATGGCTGCGTATGATCTTCTTTGCTTCTGGATCCCAGAGACGATAGCCCATCTCTCCACTTTCACCATAACCTAGAAAGATGCATTTCCTAGACTTAGGATCTAGCTTCTTTCGAAGCTCTTTTGGCACATGTGCATATGCCTCACACCCAAATATACGCAAATGAGAGTAAGAGGGCTTCTTTCCACTCCATGCCTCTTCAGGAATACCCCCATCCAAACTCTTACTAGGTGATCTATTGATCACATGCACTGCAGTCTTCATTGCCTCAGCCCAAAAACCACCAGAAAGACTTGCATTGGAAAGCATGCATTGCAACCTTTCTTGAATGGTACGGTTCATCTTTTCTCCAACTGGATTTTGCTCTAGAGTACGAGGGGATGTAAGCTCCCTCTTAATCCCACGAGTATCACAGAAATGCTGAAAGTCATGAGAGAGATACTCTCCACCATTGTCAGTCCGTAGGCATTTAAGCGTTCTACCTAACTGATTCTCAACCAAGGCCAGCCATTTCTGAAATACCTGGAATACATCACTCTTCCAAGCTATAGCATAAGCCCACACTTTCCTAGTTGCATCATCAATGAATGTCACATAGTATTCAGCCCCGCCTAATGACCGTGTAGGCATGGGACCACATACGTCTGAATGCACCAAATCAAGCATTTCAAACTCTTTCTTTCCCCTTCTTTTATGGGCTGATTTAGTTTGCTTCCCATAGAGACAGTGCTCACAAAATTCAAAATCAGAGAAACTCAAATGCGGTACATAACCCAAACGGCATAAGAGTTTCATTCCATTCTGGCTCATGTGCCCCAACCTGCAATGCCACAAAGAAGTGCTTGGCTACTCGGTTATTGCAACAACATGATCAAATACCCCTGATACATGTAAGGGATACAAAGTCCCACACTTGGCACCCCTGGCCAAAAGCATAGAGCCCTTCTGAATTTTCCAACTCTGAAAGCCAAAAGTGGTGTGAAAACCAGCATCATCTAGCTGACCCACTGAAATAAGACTCTTGGTCAGCTTAGGCACATGTCTCACATGTTTCAAAACAAATGCAGACCCATTTGCAAAAGAAAACTTTATGTCACCTGCTCCCACTATGTCACATGCATAGTCATTTCCAAGATGCACACAACCTGTCTTTCCACTATCATAAGTGGAGAACCATTCCCTATGGGAAGTAACATGGAATGAAGCACCAGAATCCAAAATCCAATCCTGGGAATATGCATCATCTGAAGTGGTAAGCAACTTTGCAGATAAACTAGACATAAGAGAACATCATTGTCACTATCACGTGTGACTGCATTGATCTCCTCGATCTTCACTTTTCCTTTGTCCTCCCTTGGACTCTCTTCCTTTTGATTTGCACCCCAATTTGCATTCTTTTTCTTACAATCCTTTTTCATATGGCCCTTCTTGCCACAATGGTAACACTCAATGTTCCGTGCCCTGGATTTGCTACGAGACTTCCCTCTTTCTTGGGACTTCCCCCTGAACTGTGATCTGCCCCTTTGCACATTTAAGGCTGCATCCTGCTTGTTGCCATCCATAGACTTCCGTCTAATCTCCTCGGCCAACAAGCTACCCACAACATCATCAAATTTCAGTACTCCACCAGGTGCAGAGTTACTGACAGCTGTACGGAAGGTATCCCATGAGGATGGCAATGAACATAAGAGAAATATTGCCTTAGTCTCCGCATCAAAATTCATTTTCTGAGCCTGAAGCTGGCTGAAAATAATATTGAATTCATTCAAATGAGAAGCAATGGAGACCCCTTCCTTCATCTGCAGCTCAAACAACCTCTTCATGAGGTAAACTTTATTAGAGGCAGTTTCCTTCTCATAAGTGGCACACAGTTTCTTCCACAAATCTTCCGTAGTCTGCTCATTTACTACTGTGAAATAAACTGACTCTGCAAGATGAAGTCTAATAGTAGACTTTGCTAATGCATCCAACTCATTCCAATCATCCTCAGACATATTTGCAGGCTTAGCTTCAATCCCTGCCAAGGGTTTAATCTGCTTCTTTTGAATAAGCACATCCCTTATCTGTTCTTTCCACAAAGAAAAGTTTGTCCCATCAAACTTTTTAATGCTGAAAAACTCCTTTTCAAGCATGGAAGAGGATGCCATGATGCAAATAAAGCAAAATCCCAAATGCTAGTGCCTGCAAGAGAGAATCACACAAAAAACCAGGTGCACCCAAATGTGTATGCCACAATAGAGTGAAATATCACCAAAACTCAAAACTCAAAGCATCTGACTCATGTGCATATACTATGCATCCATATGAGCAAATCTGGCCCAAAAGAAAATGCCAATAAGTGCCAAATGACTCAAGCATAAACACTGTCCACTGGCATATGCATCAATAATGTCTCATCCAAGAGAGCATAGCACTATCAGTGCATCACCTGCAATGTTTCAAAGCTGTCCCTCAGCATAAAATAGCATCCATGTGCAAAGTGTATATAAAAAATAGCATCCCACAAGGCAATTTGGGCCTATCAGCGCATCCAACAAGGACTGCAATGCATCCAAATGGCCTATAAATCATCCATTGCAACCCAATGCATACCACGAATGAGCGCATCTGCAACCAGAGTGATCTGCATAAGGTATGCTCAAGAAATCATAGTCCCACGGTAATGAGCGCTACTGAAAATAGGACCTGAGATGCTTCAAAACATGGGCGCCATCGCATAATTGGACTCAGCAAGAAAATCTGCAAATATCTCTCTTCTGCCAGAACTCCAAAATCCCAACCGATGAGTAAGAAATGGGAGTCAATACTTATCCACTGCCATGTGGCATAAATCTAAGGTTTCAAAACCTTAGTATGAAAAATGCATAACAGAGAGACGAAATCGAATACACAGAGATTTATAACTCTGAAAATCCTCCACCGAATCACGCAAGAACTGATAGGTAGGGGTTTTTGGGCGTCCGGAACGCAATGGGACAGACGGTTTTGGAAACCGTGGCCTCAATCACTGGGTCCAACACACGGACTGAAAAACGTTTTTGGAAACAGAGCTATCTGTAAACTCCACCGGAGTGCGAATGATGAGCAACATAGAAGTTTTAGGACCTCCTGAGTCCACCGGAACTGACAGATCTGCAAATGGTTGCTCCAAACTTGAGTTCCAACACCCGGGCAAAAAACGCAGGAACTGACACAGTGAGTCAGAAATCCAATGAAATGATCCCAGATTCAAGAATGAAGGTGTTTCCAAGCTCCTGAAGTAATGTGGACACCAAAAGCAAGCAATAGTTGCCTCTGCAAGTCAATATGGAGTCTCTGTCATCGAACGGAACAGGGAAAAGCTCAAAAAACGACTTTTTCTTTGAAAACTCTTAACAGGCTCTCAAAACCACTTCGCAAAGCCAAAGTGACTTTTCCAAAGGTTTCTCCAAGGTCTCTGCACACTCCAAAGCAAGTAAAGTCACCCACAAAGCTTCCCACAAAGCTTCTCCTTCCTCTCACAGAGCTGCTGAGCTTCAAGCATTCACGCACACTCAGCTAGATCACCTGGGCTCTGATACCAGTTGAGAGTGCTCTCAACGGAAGCAAGAACGGAAGAAGGAGAGAGAGAGACAGAGAGCCACACAAGTTTGGTGGGTGCAGAACCACCCTAATCTTCTTTTTCATTCATTTATATATGTGTTTGAGTATTGTACATAACTGGGGTTAAGGCACAGTGACCTTTAACCCCCACAGACATAACCAATCAAGAGCAAGAGCTTGTAGTCTGATGTATGCCATATGTAAGTTTCTTACCTTTCTACGTAATTTCAATATTTATGGTCACAATCACTACAAAATGCATCCTCATTATTTTAATCATGTTATTCGTAGTACAACACTGCATGATGGTCACATGGATGGCATTTCTGTGTGGAATACATCAATTCAAAGAGAGTCACCTATGATTGTGGAGTCATGTCTAACTTTGTACAAGATATCTGAGTAAGTGCTTTTGATACCAATATTCTCTTCTTGCACTAAGATTCTTGTGGGACCATATGTGACATCTATGAAGTTGATTTTAGATGATTTAGTATTTTCATTCTCGATGTCAAATGTTTAGAATTATCTACAATGGTCCAAATGATATAGACAGGAGAGACATTAGTGGTTTCTTTTCCATTGACTCCACTAGACTCTGGACCGATCAAAGTGATACTTTTGTTCTTCAAGAGCATTGTGAATAGATACATACTAAGAATGAAAGCTAATATCTTTGTTTTCAAAAAATTAATGGTAGATGTTCATATATATATATTTAGAAACTTAAGCATACATTAATATAATTGATGGCATTTAATTTGCACCTTCAATGTAGGTGGTCTTTCATCCGGATTGTTTGGATTCAAGATGGTGGAATGTGGTCCAAGTTTCTCCTTGAAGAAACATATTTTTGAAGATAGGAATATGGATACGGAGATGCCACCATAGATCCAACTGATGATGCTGATAGATCTAGGGAAGAGGATGAAGATGATAATATGGCTAGGAAGAAGGTGTCAATAATGACATTGTAATGGAGGAAGGTGGAGATCATGACATTGGGGAAGAAGAGGGAGAATTATAGGGTTAACTAGAGGATTAAGTCTTCAATATAGATGCAATAGAGGATGATGATATAGGTGATCAATTGTATGTAAACCTAGAGATAGACTTATTTTGGTGCTCAAGACAAAGTTGTCAATGTAAATGCTATTGATTGATTGTTTTGACATCGATGAGGCTTCCTGGACCTCTCATTTTTATAGTGGCATTTTGTACATTTGTATGTTAAGTTAGCCATCAATATAGTAGAGTGTTTTGATCTCACTTTTGGTGTACATAGTCTTATATCTTTTATCTTTCAAATGACCAAACTTGTGTTAAAAATTATTTTGGGTCCCCTTGGAAACAACGTTGTGCAAAAATGTCGGTATGGAAAATTGAACCTAGAATCAGTATTGGTGATGGTATAGGTGGTATGGAAAATTTAACCTAGAGTTAGTTTTGGTGAGGGTGTCAGAGTTGGTGCTGGCATCAAAAGCATCGAGAGGCATCAGGTGGCACATTGGTATAGGAATCAATATATACCGATGTCTACACTGACACACATACCGACATTTATACTGACTAGCATGTTGTCTTTAATAACAACACCTCACCCACCCATGAGTGGTACTGTCAATTTTTGTGCCCATGCCCATGCCTACGAAACATCGGTAGATAGTGTCGGTATGATGCTCCCCGTATGTTGAAGTGATGGTCTCCCTATTTGACGAGTCGGTTCCCAAAATAAGTCTAGATCTCAAATATTAGACTCATATTAGACCACTCCAAATTAACTCAAAATGTAGCTACAAACAATTGTCAAGAGCACTCTTGTTAGAATGATTTGTAGACACAATGCATTATTGTAGCATACACCATCAATTAGGTGAAGTCTGCATGCCTATGTGCAACCAACATCCATGGAAAAATGAGTGGTTATTGTGGGGTTGGAGCTTAAGGTTGAGTAGCTAAATTGCTTGTGTGATTGTATGGTCCTTTGAGTCCAAGCCCATTGTCCGTTTGATGGTATGGGCTTGCCCTATGGCTGGGTTCTCTACGCTAGTTGGCTGCATAGGAGTGGGGATCTAGCCACCCAACCTAGAGTTTTCTTCATCATCATTTGGTGCTTTATGCCAAGTAGCTATGCCTGGATGCTTTTGTGGCTTGTTGAGTTGGAGTAGTATAGTCTAGATCTAGTCAAGAGTGGCCAACTTTTTGCATAGGATGACACTTTTTTCATGAATTTGTCAAAGCTCAGCATCAAATTTGCTAGCCAATTTGATTTTTTGTTTTACCCCCCCCCCCATCCAAAAGACCCCCCCTTTGGGGCCTCATATATTATGAAAAATATGTACAAATCTTAAAATCTTATATACCTTGAAACTCTTCCACTCTTGAGAGAACATCTCTCATTAGGACATCTTGTGTGGCTTTCACAACTCCATTGGTTTGATTGACACCAATTTTGTCAATATGCATGTATTCATCCACCACAAGGTAAAAGTGTTATACGACGCTCAATACACTTGATACATACGTATCAGCGAATTCCTAATACCAATACTTTATACATGGTTGTATCGGCCCCTCCTTCAAAGGAAGTATGTGTGTGTGTGTGTGCACGCGCGTGTGTGCCAGTCGATTGTAAATATTCCACAAATTATGAGAAAACATGCAAGAAGCCACTATCATAAAAACACAACTTGAGAATTTTAAATGAGCTCCATTGAAAAAAAAGAGCACATTTTTATATTTGGAAACCAAATTGGAGACTTTCAATTTCATGGGATTTTTCCATTTTTCGTAATACTATCTTCAAGAGAGAAATAAGAGGAAGAGAGAAGAGGAAGAGAGCCGAAAGAGAGGAAAAGAAGAGGAAGAGAGCCTAAAGAGAGGAAGAGAGGAGAGGAAAAGAGCCGAAAAAAAGAAGAAGAGGGGGGGAGAAAAGAGAAAAGGAAGAAGGAAGAAAGAAGGAAAATAGAGAAAGAAGAAGAGAATAACAAGGGATAAGTAGAAGAATAGAGGAAGAAGAGAGAAGGAAAGAATGAGCATAAGAGAGAAAGAATGAGAGAAGAGGAATAAGAGGAGGAGAAGAAGTGGAAGAAGGAAGAAATAAGAGAAAGAAAGAAAGAAAGAAAGAAAAAAAGAAAGAAATAAGAAGGAGATGAGAAAGTGAAGAGGAGAAAAGGAATAAGAAGGAGATGAATAAGAATCGGAGGGGAAAAAAAAGAGTAGGAAGACAAGAGAGAAAGAGAGTAGGGAGAGAGAGTTGAGAGAGAGGAAAGAGGAGGAGAAGAAAATATGAAGAGAGGAATAAGTAGGAAAAGAAGGAAGAAGAGAAGGAGGCGAAACGAGGAGGAGGAGGAGAAAGAAGATGGAAAATAAAAAAGAAAGAAGGGAGAAATAATGATAAGAGGGAAAGAAGAAGAGGATAAGAAGAGAGAGAAAGGGTAGAAAGAAAAAAAAAGAAACAAGGGAGAAATAAGAAGAAAAGAGGAGCAGAGAATAAAAAGAGGAGAAGACAAATTATAAGAAGTAGATGAATGAAAAGAGGAGAAGAAGGAAGAGTAGGAAGAGAAAGAAGTAGAGGAATAAGAAGAGAAGGAAGAGCAATAAGAATAGAAGAGTGAGAAAGAAAGAAAGGAAGAAAGAAAGGAATAAGAAGGAGATGAGAAAGTGGAGAGGAGGAGGAATAAGAAGGAGATGAATCAGAAGAAGAGAAGAAGAAAGAGTAGGAAGGGAAAGAAGTAGAGGATGAGAAAAAGGAATAAAGAAGAGAAAGAAAGGAAGAAAAAAGAGTAAGAGAAAAGAAAATAAAAGAGAGGGATTAAGTTAAGAGAAAGAAGAATAAGAGAAAATGAAAGAGAGGGAATAAGAGAGCAATAAAAGAAAAGAGTAAGAGAGGAGTAAAAGAATAATAGAGGCTATGAATAGAAAAAAGAATAAAAGAGGAGTAAGAGAGGGAGAAGCAGGAGAATAGAAAAGATAAGAGAGGAATAAAAGAGAGAAGGTCAAAAGAGAAGAATAAAGTGAAAGAGGGGGGGAGAGAAAGGAGTAACGGTTCCTATGCCCATCACTATAGCTAACACTTAAGGGATTAGCTGCATGCCAGTGTATGCATGAAAAGGAAAAAAAGAGGGACAGAAAGCATGTTCTTACCTATAGAGTACATGTCTCAAGTGCGACCACGGATGATCCCACACAGGGTTTCGGGTTTTCTACACTACAAAAGAGAGGAAACATACCAATTTTAAGAAAACTAGTTAGTGAAAGGAGGAGTTTGCAGAAACAACACACCAAAGGAATGAAAAGGAGACAAGGAGAAGCCTACACACAAAAGTCTCTCCATGTTTATGCACGCTCGTGAAGAATGTGATCAACTACCCTCTACCTCATGAGATGAGTAAGAAGATTATCATGAAGTGAGGCTGGCTACCCTTTATATAGATGGCGGTAGGTGCTTTTCACTTGCTTTACTTTTCATCCCTTGCTTTTCCATGCAAAAATCCAATTGTGGATTGGTGCTTTTTCCATCATCGATAGGGACCATCCCTTCTTTCCTTTTTTTGTGGCCCACGTTTCCTGGACACACAAAGTGTTCCATAACTGTAGTCTTTTTTAGAAAATCACCGGTCCTTCTTTGGTGCCTTAGTGACCGATCCCTTCACTACGAGTTCCTTTGGTAAGGAAGTTGTATCCCAGGTGTGTGTGTCCCTCTCTCTTCTTACCTAAGATATCATCTTCATTTAATCTAGATTCATCAATATCTCTTAAGATTATAGTTCTGATGCCTATTTGTCCTAACAAATGAAAAAAAAAGTGTATGAAATTCATAAAACAAAGAGTTTCCAATGATTCTTCACTCTTTCTTGCCTAAAAAGAGGACACTAAGTTGATAATACAAGAAGGAATGACCATTTTCTAGTATAGATTTGGAATTTGCTTCTAACATTTTTCTTTGTTCCTTAGAAGAAAGCATTTTGCATTGAAGCTTTAAAAGACTTTGTATCGTATTGTGAAATAATTTAAGCATTCAATATCATTCTTTTATTTATTTGTTGGAATATAATTTTGAGTTTAATTAGCTTTGTATGGACATAGAGTGCATCAAACATTTTTTAAAGTATTGAGCTAAAATAAGAAATTTACTTTTTAAACAATATGGCCACAGTTGGTACAAAATTGAGAGAAATATGGAGAGTACATATTATATTAGAACTAAAATGGGGGATTTAGACCTTATTATGAGCTAATCTAAGCATTTTGGTTTCCATATTTTCTTTTATTTATCAAAATTTTTGATTTTATTAGAATATGATGTCATTACTAGCATTCTATGTGCACAACAAATGTTGGCCAACTTGATGTTGAGCTAACATAACAATATTTATATATTTTTTAATGCTTTTGCAATAGGACTTAAACTGAAAAAAAGGTTGAGAGAAGCAAAAGCAAAGGTAAAGAGTTCATGCCATGGTTTCATCTCATACTTTGTACACTCTTTGGGAAGAGCTTTGGATATGTTAAAATCCCAAAGAGGGAAAAAATGTCAAAGTGCAATGTCAGTGTGATGATTTAAAGTGAGCAATTGAGAGTGCAACATGTCGAGATAAAAGGGAATTATACAAGGAGAAGTGAAAATCTCACCTGATGTTATTAGACATTCCATACAAGAATATGCATTTTGGATGGTGCAAGCTATTTCACATCCCGATGACTACATGTGACTTATTGTAGATGGCATGGATCAAAATACAACAACATTGCCTTGTTTTGTTGCCACTCCACCTAAGTTACAAGGAAAGCACTTTCTAAAGACACATTTATGTGGAATGTTGGTGCATTAATTAAGTTTTTGTAGATATATGGATTGATTCCTTGCATCTACATGATGGCAATGAATTTGTAACATCAATTATAAAGGCAATTCACAATGTACATGCAGAAAAAGGTCACCTACCACCGAGTTTGAGAATACAAGCTAATAATTGCTAGTGAGAAAATAAGAATGTACTCATGTTTACTTTCTGCTTGATGCTAGTTTCTCATCCAATGTTCAATGAGGTCGAATGTGGATTTTTGTATGTTGGGCATACACATGAGGATATCAATTAGGTTTTTAGCACAGTCTCAAGAGAGCTAAAATACAAGGATGTGGAGACAATAGATGACTTGGTAAGAAGATGTGGGAGGTAGGTTGGTGGCCATAAGGAAAGTATTTGAGAGGCTTGAAAGAATGTATGATTGAAAGAACTTCATTCTACCTTTCATACAAAAGGGTGGTGATGCTTTGACAGGTCATACCTATCCACTTTTTTTTAAAGGATGAAAAACCAGTAATGCAATGGCAACAATATTCTCATTATACAAAATGGGAACCTGAAGAACCTTATAGTCTGTTAACTTCAATTCCCAATAAGGAAATGTATCCAAAATGGGCTCCTATACAAGAATTCAATGAGAAGTCGAAGTGTGAACTAGAAGGATTAAAAGCATTTATTAATACAAAGAGGAAATTCTTTGGAGATATCTTGATTCAAAGCCTACTTGGAGGGAACAACATACCACTGTAATTAACAAGACGTGCAAATTGATAAAGGATCTTGAGAAAATGCAAGCAAAGGATGTCGAGGGAGAATACAATTTGTTTTGTAATAATGTTCATCATAATTTGCACCTAGCTCCAATCTTTGAAAATAAATTTGTATCACCACTCCCACATCCCATATTGTGGACTGAAGAAGAGAGAGTTCGTGCCACAAGTAGATATAGAGGTTAATTGTTTTCTTGTGCTTCGGCCATCAGATGATGAATATGAGAATGTGAATTTCTGGGTTGCAAAAGTAATTGACTTGCAAAGAGATGATCAAGGGAGAGCTACAACATATATAGCGGTATGGTATGAGCCAAAGGGTAGGAAGGAGAATATGGATAACAACACATTGAGGTTTTGACAAAGACAATCATATTGTCTTGGAATTCAAGGGCAAAGAAATCAAAGAAGCACATGGGATATGAGGTAGAAGGAAAAATAAGAATACCGCAACCAAGTATTTTGCATATACAAGAAATGTTAAGGATGCTCACTAGGGAGAAAGTAGAAGGAGACAACACACTGAAGAACTCCTGAAGAATGTCCATGATAAAAGATTTATATTGAAGTCCATGAAGGACTGGGTAGGCAAGAAGCCAATCAATTATTCTGCAGGCCAAGTGTAGTACTGAGTCATCGCCTCCTCTGTCAAATGAGAGTCAATTTGATGTCACCCAAGGGGCAAGGCTCCACAAGAAAATGCAAATGGCACCCAAGCGACAAGCAATAAGACAACGGGGAGTAGGGTAAAAAATAAGAGGAAACCATAATTATGGAATTATAAGTCATTGGGCAAATCTTTAGAGAACATAGGTATGGAAGTGTATATCATTGGGCAAAACTTTCCCCCTGATAGACTTACAAATATAGCCTATGCTACCATTTCCAAGGCTTCAATCAGGTTCAAGTATACTTAAACTTCATATACAAGTTTTTAATAAGCTAGAATTTGAAAATTCTAATTATATGGATGGGTCCAGATGACTTGTGTCAATAAATTTGAGTGCTTGGAGGGATAAATTCAAAGCTTGTATGGGAAAGTTATGTCAATTTTTGGGTGAATATATAAAATTTATAGTTGTAAATATTAGCCCAGGCAACTTGAGGAAGGCTCCAAATTTGCCCTTGGGCTTATATTCACCCCTATTTTTTTTCTTGACGGGGAGTCAATGCAGATGTCACCCAAGCCATAAGCCATAGTGTTGGTCAACTATTTTGTACAAAGGCTCTTTAAGAGTAACAACTTTGTAAACATATGATATATCATTTTATACAAAGACTCCTTGAGAGCAACATTTCTTGTAAACTATGATAGTTATTGCTAGTCTTTGGAATACAAAAGGTCTTCCATGTCTCTTATCTATTAAAAAGTTTTAATTTGTGCCTATTGTGAGTGGAAATGTTCTTTACATTGAATAGTTAAGTCTACTTTTATGGATTTATATGATCATCTTAAGGAAAAATGTTTAAAATAAATAAATTAAATAATGTAGGAAAAAATAAAATTTATAAAATAGGATTCTTTCAATTAAAATTCTTGCATTGTTAGTGCAAAAGTATAAATTGAAAAAATAAGATTTGTATGTGAATATGATAGTGCCCCAAAGTGAAATTTTGATTTGGGAAGGATATTTTCACAAGTAAACTTTTCATTTGGGAAGGATTTTTGGGCTTCTTCAAAAAACAATAGAAAAAGTCCAAAATTAATAAAATAGGTGTTAGATGAGTTTTTATTTGCTGCATAATAATTTATTTCTTATGGTTTTAATACATATCTATGTATGGGGGTAGTTTGAACCTTGGTATTGCACCAAGCTCTTTACTCTATTAACTGCATGGTCTCAGATTGATGAGATGCTACATCATGAAGACGGTCTACTAATTTCCATTAGATTAAATTTAGGTCAAGAATTTTCTCAAAATTCCTATCCACCAGGTATCCAGTGATAACTAAGTATAGATAACTTGCACTCCCTCTAAGGTTGAGAGTGGTCAATCTTAAAGTACATTCACATAATAATATCTGAGGGTGTGTGGACCTTCAGAGTCCCCAACTCCTTCAACTAGGGATTTAAGAAGTACATTGTTAAATATAATACACACTTTTTGATTAAAAAATTTGCTTCATGTTCAAGATGCAAAAGACACATTTTTAAATCGGTCAAAGGTGACTTGTTGACCGACCAGATACCGCATGGATACACACATACCACGTGGTATATCTCTGAACTTACCACATGGTATACACAAATACCCTGGGGTATATCTCTAAACTTACAATGCGGTATATAAAAATATGGCATGGTATTATGAATGCTGCAAGGTATATTAATAGACCATGCGGTAGAATTTAGGGCACCATACATCGCAACCAAGGCCATTGAGATTTTAGAGCACCACGATGAATGCCACCTTGTCCGTTGAGATACCATGCGATAACTCAAAATCTTGCACGGTATGTCTATAATAAGGTTATGAAAATCCCCTCTTCCCACACTTTTTGCAAAAAGGTTGTTTGTGTTATCATTTTTAGTGTTGCAAGTTTTTTGTCTTCTTGGTCTTTTGGTGAGTTCTCCTCCATTGCTTTTGAGGTTGCCGATTTTTTAATACAGAATTTATTCTTACCTCATAGTTGCCCTGAGTATTTGTTGTCAGATCAAGGTATCAACTTCAAATCCGAAGTGCTCAAAATTGTAGCTGACAGGCTGAACATTCGACAACAATTCGCAAGTCCTCACCACCCAGACTGCAATGGGCTCACTAAGCGGCTCAATCGAACAATCAAGATGATGGTTCAAGTCATCCTAAATGAGCTAGGAAAGGGATATGAGAATCTAGTCCAAAGTATTACCATAATAAAGCAACAGAGTCCAAAACCAAGATGCGACATGTACCCAGCCCTCTCTTGGTCATATCTCCATTTTTCGATGTGTGTTAGTCGAGCTAGGCAATGAACGGTTTTGGCTAGTGAGAATCACCTCGCCTTGGTTGATTGTAGGAGGCTAGAGAAAGAGAGTGAGTGAGAGCTGCATGTTTGTGTATCAGTCAGCCCAGGAAATAACCCGCTTTAGCTGGTCAAAATTGCCTTGGCTATAATGCTCATTTGTGTGTGTGTGTGTGTGTGTGTGTGTGTGTGTGTGTGAGAGAGAGAGAGAGAGAGAGAGAGAGAGAGAGAGAGAGAGAGAGAGAGAGAGAGAGAGAGAGAGATGCATGTTTGTGTGTTAGTCAAAAGATGGCCTGCTTCCGGTCAAAATTGCCTCACCTAGACTAACATGTTCATTTGTGATAATAATGATCAAAGCCGGGCGATGGCTAGCATTTGCCAGTAGGTTCTCTCGCTTTGATCCAGTTATGTACCATATTTTTCTATACATAGGTGTAAATAGAGCTGGGTTTTGTCAATGTAAATGAGGATGTGGCAATGCAACCCATTGAGGAATGAAGATGTTCTTGTGAAGACAGGCTACATCTTTTTTATCTCAAACCACATGACCACAATTTTGATTGCTAAATTTGTAATATCTTTGGATTGTACCTATGGATTTTTGAAGTTGGTATAACCTATATCTTCAACTCTTGGTAATATTGTCAGATTGAGATTGATTCATGCTCGATTGTTGTAAGAGTTTGGCTTTTTTTTTTCATCCTTTAACTTGCTCAAGACAATTTAGCATGCTTACTGCATAGCTAGAAATTCAAGCTATCCTTCTTATTCAAGCTGCTCAAACATGCTCACTCCACAATTGAAAATTCAAGCTGTCCTTTCTCTATGAAATAGTTAGATAAAATTTCACATCCAACAATTTGAATATGTAGCCTACAATTAAAATTTTTAACACCATCTCGCTCATTCATATTGTCATGGTTATTAGATCTTGACTTGCTCTCTCTGACCATGACATCTTCCTCTCAATGTTCAACGCAAGCATCATATGAGTCACAAATGACATAGACACAGTTTGGGGGAGAGGCGATATTGTACATGGACGTTGGCCCATCCGACTCTGAAAAAACAGAGCTATGAAGGAGAATGCATATTATATTTATTGCATTGTCAATTCAAAGAAGCTACATAGCAAATGCGTGCCACTATAATCTACAAAGATGTTGCATGCATGCAAAGTTCATGCTTGATGTGTAGTTGACTTTGATTCTTGCCCTTGTCCATGCTAGTCCAATAGACACTGCCACCAATGACAGCAACCACAACTGCTGTCCCCATGGTAACATCACCACCCACAAATGCAGAAAGCCCATCTTTAGGTGAGAAAATAGATACCTCTTGAAGTGCATGCCAATTTGCTCCATTTGTTCAAATAATTATTATATCAATGATCATGTACGAGTCATGTAATCATTAGAATTGTTTTGCATCATGTAGTTTCTATGACTTCCAGTGAACTTTTCATGAATGTTGCTGAAGATGAAGGTGCAGAGGAGGATGACGATGAATATGACCTAGATTCTTCAGCAAAAGATCTCACTTTTTTGAACATCATAGCTTGAGATGCCATGTTTGAATACCGACGGGTAGTGAGTGAGAACAAATGGCTCCTTGTTGCTAAAATGAATCACTTGGATGCATTGCTTCAACAATCTGGACAAAGGTTAGACATTGAAAATGCCTATGAGGAGAAATGATGAATTGTAGCTTCATATCATTAACAAGCGCAAGTTGCATAGGCTGCACTTCAACATATCAAAGAAGGAGTCCACATTAGTAACCTTGATCCAAATTTTGTGGGCCTAGCTATCAAACATCCCTCTACCATTCCGGCGCCCATTATTTTTGTGGATGATGTAGCTATATGTCCTATATGCCAAGATCATTTTGATATGGTAATTGGTTATTATGCTCTCCCATGTCACCACCTTGCTTGCCTTGTAAATACTTTAAAGGTTAGGAGTTCATGTCCAACTTGTAATGCTCCTCGAGGACAACAATTGTAGTTACTCATGTATTGGAGCAACATTTTCATCTTATCCTCAATTGCGAGACTGTAACATGTTGGGACTCCTTTCCAAGTTAGGTATGCCATAACATATGGACATATATATTACCAAAAAGATAGCTTATGAGTACAAGAACTTTTCATTTCTAGCTACTTCACATTTTTGTGTTTACAATTCTCCATTCATTATACATCATGCTAGTCCATCATTATGTTTTCGATTGTATCAACCATGTTTACCAACCACCATTAAATTACAAATACCATAGGAGACAACAAGCTTGCTTATCATGGATGAATTTTTAATGCTATTTTCATTAAGAAGCAAAACTTTTAAATTGGTCTTGAAATATTGAATGTCCTAATAAAAATAAAATTTTGAAACATTTATACAAAAAAATATGAAGTTTCACCAGGATTTGCATCTTTTACTTCAAAATTGAGAAGAAAAGATATTAAAACATACCGTGTTATATTAATATTGTGAAACTAAAAAAATCACCGCTATAAACTTTTGCAAAGATCTTATATTAATATATTAGTATAGCTTCGATAAAAACATCCCTATTGCTTATCTTCATTAGGATTGTGACTTATCCATACACAAAGATCTCAAAACCAAAATTGAGATGAAGAAGTCATACTATTCAAGGGGTCAAAAGTATCAAAAGCTACAACATCTCATCGTAGCAAATGTGAATAGGCAAGGGTAAATATCTCCAGATGCATGGCCAAGGCCTCCACAACCAATAAAAGACTTATCCATACAGAAAGAACTCAAAACCTAGATTGAGATGAGGAAGTCATACTACTGAAGGGGTCAAGAGTATCAAAAGCTACAACATGTCATAGTAGCAAATACAAACAAGCAAGGGTCTACTCATGATCACTAGAATCATTAGTGTGTGTCCCACACGCAACATCTATAAGGCAATGATTATATAAGCCAAAGTCCCCCTCCAAGCACATACAGTTGCCGTACATCTCTCCAAATGCACGGCCCACCAAGCCTCCACAACCAGCAAAGACATCCAAGACATAATCTTACTCAGTTGTAAAGGTACCCAACAACCACCTGAAACATAAATCACGGTTACAAGTTGAAAAAAAGAAACACCACTGAGAAATGTATGGTGACCCATGACAAAATGAGCACCTGAAGAATGTAGGAGATCTCTCTACCCCTCCCCTAACAAGAGCTCCATCAACAATGGTGTGCTCAAAATTGTAATGCACTGCCAAACTCTCAGAGAGGAAACTATGTGTGGCTGGAAACATATGAGGGTCGATATTGTCCCCTGCCTCTCTATCATAAGCTAGCACTTGTATGCCTGCATGGCGGTAAAACAATCCCACTAAGAGGTCAATAACCTAGAGAAAGTCAAAATAGAGTATTGTTAGTGAAAATGAAGGAAAGTACTAGCCGTCTCTAACAAAGAACATTAGAACAAGGTTAGAAATGAACATACCTCCTCCCCAGTATCAAGATGCATGTACCCCCCATCACACATAAGAGTCCATATGCGGTGTAGTTTTAGGACCATATTGTGTGCAAACTTAGAGACCTTGCCAAAGTGCTAGGCAAGTCCCAAAGTCCCTAAAAAACCCTCATCTGCAAAAAACCTTTGGGCAAGTTCCATAGTGCCTTTCACTAACTTAGGATAAAACATATTCCACAATGGCATGCTCCCTCAACAATGGGTATAGTGTTTTAAATTATTGGTACTACAGCAAAAGTACAATACTTGAACATTTTATTTGTGTAGAATAGTCTCAATGCAAATAAGATGCAAGAGCTTAAAAAATGGCATATGATTAAGTAAAGTACTTTGTATGCATAGGATAAAAAGAAAAAGAAACTAAAGCAAAAAATTATGAGAATACATTCTTTGTGAAAACCTTTGACAAACAAGGAAGTGGGGAATTTTGCAAAAATAAGTCTCACCACCTCAAACAATGGAACCCCATTATGGGAGTACATTTCATATTGATTAGTCTCCAAGAAGTGCTGTATGCTGCAATACGACCACTTGCAATTACATTTACCCATTTATCTCATCATAATTCTTTTAAGCCTATATTCATATGAAATTTGAAAAAAAAGGGTACCTTTCCAATGCAAAGGAATCAATGGATGACACATCAACCAACGCAGCATCTACTTTGGACTAAAATTGGAAACCTAAACTCCAACAAGTATTAGTAGAAATCAGATAGGAATAATCAAAGTTATTCACATTGTGTGAACCATAAACCAAAGCACCTATTCGACGTGTTGAGGGATGTCTATTTGAATCAGCCACATCAAAGGACAACCCCTTACTGGTCAGTGACATGTGCAATTTGTTTTGCCTTGTCAAGTTTAATTTTTGGGCATGGCTTGCATCTGTGGCTCTTTGGGATTCCACACTACGCTTCTCTTGAGCATGAGTTGCATCCATGGCTCTTGAAGATTCAATATTCTTATCCACAATACATTGGACCTCTTCCTTAGATCCTATAAATTTATAAGGACAATGATACTATCATCTACTTTCAAATTTATAAGGACAATGATACTATTTTATTATGAGATAGAGGTGGAAATTGCACTTACTTTTCCATAGTTCTTATTCTTGTTTGGGAATGTCTTGTAAAGGGTGTTCCAACCACCATGGACACTCATGACATTCCCAATGGGAGACACCCCTGTCTTGTAAAGTAGAAGAATACATTGAATTCTTATCTTGCAAGTCAAGCCAGTCATCAACAAGAGAAGGGAAGGTCTCCAACACACCTTTCTTATTTCCATCACACAACCATCTGCAACATCATACATACAACCACAAGTAATAATGTAAAAGAATCAGAAGCATAGATCATTCAAATATGAATATAATAACTTATTCTTAACATACCTACTATATACCAAGCATTTGCTGGCTTGTACCAGCTTGGGCATCTTTTCAGCATCTTTTATTTTTTAAATGTCACCAAGCAAGTGAGAGTAAGCCTTGTAGACATGCATACATCTTTGAGATTTGTAAAAAACCTCAAAGCCATTAGCCTAGGTACCTCCACCTCCAAAATGCAGATTTGAAGGCATGCCCATAGACTAGATACATAATGGAGTCAAGACAATGAAAAGAAAGGGGTCGACCCTGCAAAATAAGATTTCAGACACCATACCCAGATGCATCTTGCATCAACATGCAAGATGGAGTTAATATGGGGGTTCAAGAAACAAGTAATGAGATCAACACTACAATCTTGGAAGAGGATATGCACAGGTCAGTGTGGGACATCAGAAGAATGCCTATTTATTGCAAAAGAAAATTCTTCAGGTTGTTTGAGAAGAAGAGATGTACAAGTGTTATGGAAAGTGGATCACTTTCTTTGGTTGCTCCTTGCTTTTGGTCACAAAGGGTATATCAAGGTAAGATGATAACTTAGGATTTGGTTCTGCAACCATGATGTGGAGCATACATGGCATGTTGATAAACAAGTTAAATATGTACTAAAAATGCCCTCTATTTGGCCAATTGATTGTGGGACAAGCATCTCCAATGAAGAAATTATGTGTCTCAAGAAGGCAAGTTTTTCCAATAACCCCTCAAGTACGACCGCAACAGGGTGGGAAGGAAAATTTCGGTGGGCATACTTTGTCAAGTGGGAAAAGAAGTAGAAAGTGGAGGCATGGGATATCTAAGGATGCTGAGAAGAATATTTCTTTGGCTGAAGAATTGGATGCAAAGTTTGTGAAAGAGGCAATAGTAATACTGGGGCCTAATGTCATCTTTTATTTGTTAGCAAATAACTTATATAAGTGCACATCAAGGGTGATCCATCTTTCTCTTGCCCTGATTTTCAAAAGAGGGAAGTAGAGAAAGCCTTATCTAGCATGTAAGCACATTTATTATGTGTACATGCAATTTCTAGGATTGCACAAGAATCAACACATGTTAATTCATCAGCCGACACTCAACATGAGAGATCTAAGCTTTGTTCTCAATCAATGTTGGCTTAAAAATCCCACCACCATGGCATCTAGTTGATAGTGTCTAAAGGTCACGATGCTTGACATAAATGCTCACGTTTTGTATGTGTCCCAATGGTGCCAAATGAGGTGACATGCTAGAAAGCTCAAAAATAAGGGCAAGTGTTGAAAAAGATCCAAACCAAAGGCTTGTTAAATCATCAAACTCCTATTTAGGTAGTATTGTCACATGACTATTTAGATACTATTGTCACAGTACTCTTAGCACTACTTTCTACTCGAGACTTTCTACGTGTATACTACTTAGGTATTACTTAGTACTATTTAGGTACCACTGTCATATTTAGTACTATTTAGCTAAGTACCACTTTCATATATAAGGAATTTGCTTATGGTGCACATTGGCCTTTAATGAAATTATAAGTATTTTCCAATACAGGAATACCACATCCATTGTAAAAAGATCATGATCAAAAGAGGATCTCCAAGCTGTGTTGGGTGATATATGTAATTCCATGAAAGGGCAATGCAATCCAAGAAATTTTGCCACTAAATAGATGTATAGTGTTATGTCTAAATGTGTATATCTATAGGCCTTTTACTAGTACTAAATGTACTATTTAAGAGTCATAAATACTTATTCTCTTCACTGCACAACACTTTCTTGATGATAGAATGTTTGTTGATTGAATGCACAGGTGGATTTCTTCGTGAATTTCAGAGAGATTGATCTAGAGGTAAACATTGGCTTCCATGCATTTCAAAATATCAAGCCATATTGTGTTAAAAAACTAAAGGAAAGGAATACTTTCTAATGTGTTTATCGTACAAGGATTGCGAGTGGCAGTAAATGCCCTAAGAAAAGATATGACCTCTTTGCATGGGCCTATGTGTGATTGCTTATGTAAGGAGGCTTGTACAAAAAGAAACATCGGTTGCCTACACTAGCACCTACTATTCTTATATCTAAAATGTGGAGGTCAATAGTATGTCCAAAGAAAGAGGACGCTAAATGGAATAATCTTGACTGCTTACATTGCAAATGTGAACAATTCCCAAAACCTTTGTTTTGTCCACGTGAGTTGAATGATGCAAACGGTGCATTGATAAGGTGAAAGACATATGAGTATGTCAGTGAGAATCAAAATACAAGAATCAAACTTGTATACAAGGAAACTACTCCATCCACCATCATCCAACAATTTGAGCACCACTTAAAAGTCTTTATCATGCACAACTTCTATATTTATTGGCAGAACTTTCAATTGAAAGAGTGTATCAAAACTTTTCCAGAGAATGTGGTGGTGTTAGTAGCTAATTTTGCATAGAACTATACTTTTAAAGTGCAGAATGAACTCCAATAGACTCCAATAAATGCATTAGCATAATGAACAATCTACCATCATGGTTTAGATTTGCTATTACTGGGAGATGGAAGAGATTTTAAAGCAATCCATCTTTTATATTTTAGATGACAAATAGCATGACATCCTATTCATGCATCATTGCTTTATGATCCACTAGTACAAAATAGCATGACATGCTATTCATGCATCATTGCTTTCGAGTAGTCTATTGTACAAAATGCTAATGCCATGGGGATTATTAGTAGTGGGTGATATTATTATAGAGTAGATAATCACACATATGGCTGACCTCTTAGAACCCCCTCACTTGCACCCAGCCAAGGTCTTTGGCCAAGGAAGTTTGGAGTGCAAGGCTAGGACTCTATCTTATTGGGCTTAGTTAGTTCTAAAATTTGTTTGTTAGTAGGAAAAGCTAAAAACTCTTGTAGAATCCAACTCCACTCATGAAAATTTAAGATGATTTGATGGAGTGGGAATTGGAAAATATAAGAGTCTTGCTAGAAACTAAGGTCTCCATTGAAGAAGATCTTTGCAATTATTGGATGGGTGTAGTTAGAATGTTTTTGTAAAAGTGTTACAATCATGTGTGGTGGGAGTGGGCTCATTTAATAAATGTGATTTTGTATGGAGCTGACTGTTAGGGGTCAAATAAGCAACCCAACTTTAGTATTGGAATAGTTAGGCATCTTGACAGTTAGAGGTTGTAACCAAAATGACAACTACCAATATAGCTCTGATTGTTATCTACTCTGTGTATTGTATCTCCACTAGTATTTTCAGCATGCAATGTATCATGTCTTTCTCCCCTTCCCTTTATGCAATGAGAGAGAGAGAAGTATATTCTATCTTGCAGTAGGAATACATCAAACGTTCAGTAAATATTAGCTCTTCCTTTTGACAATGCATTGGTAGTTTAGTCCCTCTCTTTTACCCCAAATAATGGAGTCTTGTATTCCATTAACACTAGAAATCCTACAGGTCCGAATACCCAACAAACTATCCATTAAATATCAAGATTGCTTGCTTGTGCACCATGAAGGATTTTGTGTTATCAGGGCAAAAATGTGGTTGTCTATATACCATATTCGGGTTGGTGGAGGAGAAAGCTTAGTCCGATGTCTCGAACAAGTTTGAACTCAGGTATAATGCATATTCATTTGAATTGAGTACACTAATGTTCTTGGCATGGAAATGCATATACAAAAGAATGAATGTCTACAAATAGCCAACTCGACAACCCTCCATCTCAATATACACGTTTGCAACTCCGACTTCAGGGACAACAAGAGCATCAAAAACAAGATGAGGCAGTGAAAGCTAGTTGTGAAACTATACCAACACACTTATTAGGCCAAGAAGGCATAATCCAAAGGCCTTCTAAAGGGCAACATGGGAAGAAATTGAGGTCGAAATCCCAGAGGATGAATTGAGGGGAGATCCTACAATGTCAAGAATTCTTGGAGTAAAAGAAGTGAATCCAACAAGAATCAATCATTGACTACCATTTGACCTCATTCAAACAATGAAGAGAACATAGACCTGAGCTTACAAAGCTTGAAGACCTTAGGGACGAGATAGTAGCAGCATATTTTGAACAAGCAGCAAAAGACATAGTTGTAGATAGCAACAATAGAGAAGAAGAGCTAGACAAAGATTCTGAAGAAAAAGAAGAATACTCAGACAAAGAATCTGAGAGATGAGATGAGCAGGTGAGCTCCCCCTCCATCCGTTACCCTGCTGCCTCCTAGCTATCCCGCTGCCTGCTACTCCTCTATCTTGCCCCTTCCTCCCTATCACCTCCCCTTCGCTGCCATTTCGTGTCCTGTAGCCCCTCCCACATTGCTCCTCCGCCCATGCTCTACCCTTCCTCCTCCCCACCATGTGTCCCCTCCACCATCTCGCCTGACGTCCTTCTTCCTAACCCCCCTTTTTCCTCCTCTTCCTCTATGCAACGGGACCATTTGTGCTTGTTAAGGTGAAAGAAAATCTTGGTGGTGACCCTGGCGAGAGGGGCTCTATGGCAGCACCCTCGACTCCCACAGCTGTTAAGGTTCTTCTTTCCCTAGCTCATAAGAAACAAGTACAGTAGGTAGTTCAGTACCTCCAAGACAAGGCACTCGTGGGCCTCATGCCTACATGGAGAGAGGTGCGAGAGTCGATCCAAGCGAGCTTGACATTAGAGGGAGACCACATCCAAGAGGTCACCATCTATGGAAGAGGCATTTTCCTCATCTGACTGAGCTCCCCCGACACTCGACACTCATGGAGCAGAGCCCCATCCTCCTTGTCCTGCATCTAGTTTACCTCTTTCCTTGGTATCATGGTTTTACAGTGGAGGACATGGACACAACACACTATGTTTCCCATTTTTCAATTACGCTCTGCTTCTCAAGGCTCCCAAGGAGTATCAAGCCATCCTCCCCTCCATTGGTTGAGCATTTGGCACCATGCTCGAGTCCTTGCCAGAGTCAACAGTCGCCTCAGTTGTAGCAGCTGACGGGGTCCCTAGGATCAAACTGGTGGTTGAGAGCCCAGAGTCCCTCCAAGAGTTGATCCTCCTAAAGACCCTCGAAGGGGGCACACTTTTCTAGTGAGTGGAGATTTTTGGTTTACCATGCCAGTGTCTTTGGTGCAGATAGATGGGTCACCTAGCCAAATATTGCCCCCATGGACATGGTCGAGTGCCTCCCCCCCCACCCTTGTAGAGTCAGTAGAGCCAACAAACCAGAGTCCCATGCCCCCTCAGATAGGAGAAGCAAGAGGATCAGACCCCCTGGGTGACCCCCTCAGAAGGGTAAGTACTATGGACCTCCTTGGGGGGAGAATCTTCCCCGTTTCCCTAGGTAATGCAGCATCGAAAGAAGGTGCAGACAAGAAGAGCCCAAGAGAAAGGAGTTGGGAACTCTCAATGAACCTGTTTATAGGATACGCACTCCAAGAAACGCGTAGAGTGTTCAACCAACACGCTGGCTGCACATGGACATCCCTCAGGTATCCAAACTGTATGGAGGTATTTAATGATTTGGAAGCTCGGGGAGGGAGAACATTTCAGTCCCCTCCAAGAAGCTCGTGTGGATAAAGACGTTAGCAAGGTTTCTTGCATCGGTGTTTTGTCTCGGTCCCGAATTATCTTTTCTCGCTTCCTTATGTACTATCCTGTTCAAAACACCGCCATCACGGGCGGGTATAATGGATAGACGGAGGGTATATGCAACTCCTGTAGGTCACTGTAGACTAGGGAGCGGCTGAGTGTTTTTGGGAGACACAGGGAAGCCATAACATTTCCTAGACATTCCGAACGAAGGGAGGGTAGATGGTAACAACACTCGAAATCCCTAGATAGGGGTGTGTGATATTGTCAAAGACCCGGGAGGCAGGCCAGCCCACTATTAAACTGATATAGATGGAGACCCAGGAGGCAAGCCAGCCCCTATTGACGTATAATAAGCGCTCCGTTTCATGTAACAAATATAGAGCTTGGTATAACAGGAGGGTCCGTTGACCCTGCCCTATGGATACTGTAGGCACTCCCATATTGCATTAGTTAAATAAACGTCATGAAGGATGCCATTCGCGGTGTGGCGAGATATTATTTTTTTGATTCAAGGCCATTTCGAGGTCCGTTTCAATGGCGGAAGTTTTCCGCAGGCACTCACAAAAGTGCCCTATTTTTTGTTGTGCGACCACTGTTTCGTAGGTTGGTGAAACGTTGCCATAGAAATTGCATCGTATGCCTATGCACAGAGATATTGGGAGTGACAGAATCATTTTTATTGCCTGTTGATGCAAATTTGTCACTAGGAAGTGACTGTGTGGTCAAATATCACATTCATCAGCTTTGCAGATTTGCCCTTGTGAGGCAGAAGTTGTGTTTTTTTGCAGTGACATAATAATTTTGTAGTGTTCTGTAATGGCATTTGATTCTCTTTCACAGATAGTCACTAAAAAGCTTGACACGAACAACTTCCAAGCATGGAAGGTATTTATGCATATTCAATTGACTGGTTGCGCATGCATGTTATCATTGGTTTTTTGTCGGGAGATAAAAATGTACAGCACAAATATGCAAGCCAGGAAAATGCAGCTCAAGCAGGAGTTGCATAATGTACAAAGAGAAAATATGAGCATCAATGACTACCACATGAAGGTGAAGAAAATTGCAGATGCACTTGCTTCCTTTGGGTCGCTAGTGGAAGATGATGATTTAGTTTTTGTGACCTTGAATGGTCTAGGAAAGGATTATGCACAATTCCGGACATCCATTGCCGTCCGTGAAAAATTTCCTGATTTTGAGGAGTTGATTGCTCTTCTAATTTCTGAAGAGCAGAGAAATGGTGGTGCATCTTCTTCAAGAGGAACTTTAGGAGGTAGAGGTAGAGTAGGCCGATCTAAAGGCCATGGCAGAAATTAGAATATGCAAAAATTTCAAGAAAACCAGTCCTATGGAGGAGGACGTGGTAACTTTAGAGGCAGGGGGAGCCAAAGAGGTCGTGGTGGATGGCAGAGAGGCCAAAATGCAAACAGCAATGTTGAATGCTACTACTGTGGTAAAATGGGTTATATGGCTAAAGACTGCTACAAAAAGAAGAATGACATCATGAATGGAAAATTGCAGCAAGGCAATTATGCATCCTCTAATAGACAGGGTGATGACAGATTTGAGCATTTGTTTATGGTGCAGCACATGACCAATTCTGCGACAGGTGCAGAAGAAAGCAATGATGTGTGGTATGTTGACTCAGGTGCATCAAACCACATGACAGGTCATGCAGAATGGATGCAGGATGTAAGGAAAATGGAAAGACCAAGATTTGTGGAGACTGGTGATGATACTACACATCTTATTGTGCAGATTGGTAAAATTCCTTTGTCTATGCAGGATGGGAAAAAGAAATACCTGTCTAATGTATTTCATGTCCCAAATATCACCAAGAACCTGGTTTCTATTGGTCAAATGGTTGAGCAGGGCTTTGAGCAGGGCTTGCAGATTTGAGCAAGGCTTGCAGGTCAGATTTAATCCTCATGGGTGCTTTGTTGAGGATATGAAAAATAAAGGTTGCTTGATAGCAAAAGGGAAGAAGAAGGGCAGGATGTTTACATTAGATGCGAACATGCCTGAATTAAGTGCAGCAATGTTTGCACATGGGACCGGTGTAGTTGCAGACATTGATATCTGGCATAAATGCATTGGTCATGTTAATGTACAACGACTTAAATTAATGCAGGACCAAAATATTGTTGCAGGATTGCCTAAGTTCAAGGTTGCAGAAATGCATAAAGTATGTGAAGCCTAGCAATTTGAAAAATAGGCAAGGAAACCATTTCCTAGACATGTTCAAGAGAGTAAGAGGCCATTGGAATTAATCCACTCTGATGTGTGGACTACTAAAGCTGCATCTATTGGAGGATGTCATTATTTTATCACTTTTATTGATGACCAGCAAAAAACTTTGGGTGTATTTTATGAAAAAGAAAAGTGAAGTGTTTGGGCATTTCAAAGCTTTCAAAGCTATGGTTGAGAAAGAAACATGCTTGCAAATAAAATACCTAAGGTCAAATAGAGGGAGAGAGTACCTCTCAAATGAGTTTGCAAGGTTCCTGTAGGAGCATGGCATAAAGCAGCAATATTCATGCAGTCATACCCCACAGCAAAATGGACTTGCAGAAAGGAAAAAACAGGCATATTGGAGAGGTATCTCATGCCATGCTCAACGAAAAAGACCTGCCAGATTATTATTGGGCTGAAGCAGTTGCTACAGCAGTCTAGATAATGAACAAGACTCCCACTAGAGCAATACCTGGCATGACGCCAGAGGAGAGGTATTTCTCATTTGAAAGTTTTTGGTTGCATTGCCTATGTTCATGTGCCAGATGAGTTGAGATCCAAGTTGGATCCAAAAGCTGAGAAGTGCATCTTTATTGGTTATTCTCTGCAGTAGAAATGGTATAGATGCTATAACCCTTCTACTCGTAAGTTTACAGTGAGCTGAGATGTTGCTTTTGATGAGATGAGCAGCTGGTATAAACCAGTAAATGTGATTGATGATATAGATGCACAAAATGATAATGCTGCACAGAACTCACAACAGCAATCACAAAATATCAGTGGACTTGTAGTGTCCTCTAGCAATGGTTCACATAATTTGCCATGGATAGGCAGATTGAGATCAGGAGAATCTCCTCAAAGCAATGCAGATAGTGGTATGCAAGTATCATGAAAGGGAAAAGAGAAAGTAGATCAGCCCATGGTTGATGTGAATGCAGGTCACTCTTATGTGGATGGTGAATCCAGTGGCTCCAAATAGAGCCTTAATGATGAGTTGGGTATTCCTTCTATTGTTACACCTAGAGTAAGGAAGACAAGGGATGTTTTGAGAGCACCTGGCAATGAGCCTATTTTGCACAGGTGTACCACCAGAGTTAAGTATCCTATGGATAGGCTGAAATATGATGGATTTACAGCCATTCACTATGTCTATATGGTCAAAGTGATACATGAACTAGAACCCACTTCTTTTGAGCAAGCCATGGGAAAAGAAAAATGGGAGAAAGCCATGGATGAAGAAATGGATGCCTTGGAAGCAAATGCTACATGGGAATTGGTACCTTTGCCTAAAGACAAGAATGCAATTGGCTGCAAGTGGGTTAATAAGGTGAAGCACAATGCAGATGGTTTTGTGAGCAGATACAAGGCAAGATTAGTTGTCAAGGGATATGCACAGACATATGGCATTGATTATGAAGAAACATTCAGTCCGGTTGCAAGGATGGCACTGTAAGAGTAGTCATTGCTATGGCTGCATCAAAGGAATGGTCTTTACATTAGATGGATGTAAAGAATGCCTTCTTGCATGGTGATTTGCAAGAAGAGGTCTATATGGAGCAGCCACCAGGTTATGTGCATGCTGTTCATCCTGAGTTTGTTTGTAGGTTGAAGAAAGCCTTGTATGGCTTGAAGCAAGCACCCAGAGCATGGTCTGACAAGATAGGACAATATCTTATCACTATTGGCTTTCAGATTTCCAAGGCAAATTTCTCACTTTATGTGAGAAAAACAGAGAAAGGCATTATGCTGCTTGTATATATGTTGATGATTTGATCATCACAGGTGATAGTGATGAAGACATCCTTCATGTGAAAATGCTATTGAAGCAAGAGTTTGAGATGAAGGATTTGGGAGAGCTGCGTTATTTCTTGGGCATTGAGGTGATTTGATCCACAAGTGGGATATGGCTCTTGCAGAGGCATAATGGATTGGACATGCTGTCCAAATATGGGATGACAGGCTATAAGCCTTTTTTAGTTCCTTTGGAGCAGAATGTGAAGCAGATGCAGGTGAGCTTCTGGAAGACCCTACTATGTACAGATGCATAGTAGGAAGTTTGATTTATATCACTAAATTACCAGGCCAGATTTGAGCTATGTTGTTGGGTTGGTAAGTCAGTTTACGCAGGCTCCAAGGAAACCGTATTTGGATGCAGCTAGACGCATACTGAGGTATGTGAAGTCCACATTGCAGTATGGACTATTTTATGAGACTGGGGTTTAGATACAGTTGCATGGATACACTGATGCTGATTGGGCTGGTAGTATTTCTGATAGACAATCTACCAGTGGATATGTGTTTTCTTTTCGGAGTGCTGCAGTCACTTGGAGTAGCAAGAAATAGCCTACAGTTGCCTTGTCAAGCACAGTCTGAGGCTCAATACAGGGGTGTAGTAATGGCTGCATGTGAGGAAGCTTGGTTGTATAAGCTACTTTATGATATGCATCACTCTATAGATGGGCCAGTTGTCATTTATAGTGACAACATGAGCTGTATACACTTGGCAAATAACCCAGTCTATCATGCTAGAACAAAGCACATTGAGGTGCATTATCACTATGTGCGGGAGAAGGTTCTAGTAGGTTTTATTGATCTAGTTTATGTCAACAGAGAGGAACAGGTAGCTGACATATTCACAAAGGCATTGGGTACAGAGAAGCTGCGCAAGCTCAAAGACCTACTTGGTGTGCAGGAATTGGGACTGAGCTCAAGGGGGAGTGTTGAGATATCAAGCTCCACTCGTGATATGCCAGGGTGACCGTTGTGCATTTATGTCACCGACTTGTTAGCTGCAGATGCGGTTGGTACACCGCCCATGAATAATAGCTAGATGATATCTATCTTTATGTACTCTAGTTAGTGGCTCAGTTAGTATGCCACTTAGGTTAGCTGAGTTTGGTTTGAGACCCACATATAGGGTTCACCTATTCCTTTTGTACTAAGAGAGTTGTTTTGGCATACGCAACTAAGAAGAGGAAAACCTGTTTTCAGCCTCCACATTTGTGTATATTCCCACATTGTGTATGTGAGAAAGCTGCAAGTGAGACTCCTTACTTCTCTCCCACTCTCTTCACATCCTCTCCAGGAGAGAGGAGGCAGCGTTCAAGGTGGACATTGCCTCTTTTCAAACACCCATAGGGTACATGCGTTGCTTGAAAGGAGCATTTTCAAAGGACAATAAGCGATCGTTCTGATCCAAGATGGTGGTACGTGATCCACGTTGCACCACGAAGTAAGCAAATTTTTATCCAAGAGGAAGATGCACATAATGAGATCGTACAAGAGGAAGATGGAGATCACGATATTGAGGAAGAAGATGACAATCATCAAGAATCACCACACTTTATTGAAGAAGATGATCAAGTCTTAGGTGAATGTACGATGCTAGAGTATGATGATGATAATGGAGATCAACTCGTTTTAGAGTTAGAGATAGACTTGTTTGGCGCGTTAGACTTGGCTCATGATGAAGCCATTGATGTAAATGCTCTTCATTGATTTTTTTTCATCTCAAACTTGGACATGAATATATGAGCTTCAAACTTGATGTACATGCTCTTGTACTTTTATTCTCTCAAAGGATCAAACATGTATGAAAAGGAAAAGGAAAAAAAAAATCTTCATTGGAAAAAAACTATATTTTAAGGTCGGTATGGGAAAAAACACTCTCTGTAAAATGTCGCTATAGGAAAACTATCTGAGTGTCACTATATAACGACCATTCACAATCTAATAAGTGTCGCTATATAGCGACACTCTTTAAACATCGCTATATAGTGACACTTATCGAAAGTCGCTATATAGCGACACTTAACGAATCTTTCTTTGATTACCAATAATTAGCACCCTGTGCATGCTAAATGTCAGTGCTTAAGCGTCAGAATAGGGCCCATGTGTACTAGTGCATGCATAAGGAACCTTGGCCATCATGGCCCTCTCCTCATCTAATTTGGGACTATCTTCCTAACTCAGTTTCACATATGGAGGCAGTGGAGTACTTACTTCCTTCCCCCCCTCCATATTGAAACACTGCAACACTTTTGTAACATACTCCTTCTATGAAAGCCAAAGGAGTTTCCTACTCCGGTCATGCGTGATGCACATACCAAGAATATGACCTGCAGTTCCCAAATACTCATGTCAAAGGCCTCATGCAACTTGGCCTTCAATGCATCAAGCTCATTATTGTTCTTGCTAGCCAATAACATATCATCCACATAAAGTGCCAAGAGTATTAGGCTATTATCCGTAGCCCTTTTAGTGTAGAGGCAATGATCAATCTCACTTCTTCTGAAACCCTAGAACCAAATGAAAGCATTAAACTTGTGATACCATTCTCTAGGCACTTGCTTAAGGTCATAGAGACTCTTTTTCAGCTTGCAACCCAAATGCTCTTTGCCCTTTTCTTCAAAGCCTTCCAGTTGTACCATGTAAATTTCCTCATGCAATTCCCCATGCAAGAAAGCTATCTTGACATCCATCTGCATAAGCTCATATCCTCTGTTGCCACAAGTCAAAGTACACATCTAAGTGTGGTCATCTTCACAACTGGAGAGAATATCTCATCAAAGTCGACATACTTCTCTTGCTTGAACCCTTTAGCAACCAAACAGGCCTTGTACTTAGGCACATCATCACCGGTGACCTTCATCTTGTAGACCCATTTACATGGCAATGCTTTCTTTCCATGTGGAAAAGAAACCAAGTCCCAAGTCTTATTCTTTATGAGTGAACTCATCTCTGATTGCATAGCATACTCCCACTTGCGTTGATCCTCATGCATCATAGCCTATCTGTAGAAGCAAGAAGGCTGCCCGCAATCGGTAAGCATCACATAGTCTATCCTTGGAACAAATCTCTCAGGCGGTCTAGACACTCTAGATGTTCTTCTCAAGGGAATTTCAGCTTACTGTTCCGCCTGCATATCAACCACATTTGGCTCATCATTGCCACCAATAGATGATGCATCATCTACCCTTGATTGTGTACCTATGGGAGTACCCAGTGGCACCATTTTGTGCACATTCGGTGCATGGACAACTTGCTATCTATCAACATATGTGGGTGGATTCACATCTTGGAAAGTGATTCTCCTCATTTCCACATCCCTCGCGGGTGTCTTATGCATCTTCTTCTCATTTAAGACCACATCATGGATTCGTATTATTTTATTTGCTTCTGGATCCCAGATACGATAGCCCATCTCTCCACTTTCACCATAACCCAGAAAGATGCATTTCCTAGACTTAGGATGTAGCTTCTTCCGAAGCTCTTTTGGCACATGTGCATATGCGTCACACCCAAATATACACAAATGAGGTAAGAGGGCTTCTTGCCACTCCATGCCTCTTTAGGAATACCACCATCCAAACTCTTGCTAGGTTATCTATTGATCACAGGCACTGTAGTCTTCATTTTCTTAGCCCCAAAACCACCAGAAAGACTTGCATTGGAAAGAATACATTGCAACCTTTCCTGAATGGTGCAGTTCATTTGTTCTGCAACTGGATTCTACTTTGGAGTATGAGGGGATGTGAGCTCTCTCTTGATCCCACGTGTATCAAAGGAATGCTGAAAGTCATGAGAGATATACTGTCCACCATTATCACTCCGTAGGCATTCAAGCATTCTACTTGACTGATTTTCAGCCAAAGCCAACCATTTTTGAAATACCTTAAGCACATTGCTTTTCCGAGCTATAGCATAAGCCCACACTTTCCTAGTTGCATCATCAATGAATGTCACATAGTATTCAGCCCCACCTAATGATTGTGTAGGCATGGGACCACATACATTTGAATGCACCAAATTAAGCTGAGTAGCACCAACAGAGGCACAGGAGAGAGAGAGGAGCTGCAGCACCAAGAAGTCCAGAGTAGGAGGGAGTAGAGAAAGAGGGGGAAGAGGGAAAATGTCTAGGAGGCAATTCAAAAATGGAGGGATTTGGCAGGCTGGACCAGAAGAGTGGGGGGCAGAGGCCCTAGAAAGAGGGAGGGGAGAAGGAAAAATCTCCACAAGGGCCCTACCATCCCATTGAAGGCAGATTTGGGCTCATGTGGGGGAGGTGCACCTAGTAGGAGGGTCAAACATGGGTTAAGAGGGGGGGGATGGTTTGGGTGGTCCCTAGTATAAGGGGAGCAACCAATAGGGGCTATTTGTAGGCCTGCCCACCCTCCACCTCAACATACCATTGCCCCATACCTTCTAGCACTCTCATTGGTACACCTCAAATCCCTCTCTAATCCCTTGAAATTAGGAAACACTAATTGGAGGCCCTTTTGAGACCCCATTTCTCCCCTAATGTTCATAGGGTAGGGGCATTGACGTGTTGGCCTCGCATCATCTAGCATGGGGATCGTGTGCTACACTACTTCGACATGCACCCCTTTCATATCGATGTATTTCTAGGCCATGCAGTCCTTGTATTGTCGTATGAGAGCTATTAAAGTGTTCTCCTTGTTGGGTGTGATATCATCGGTGATGAATATGGGTTGGGGGTCTTGCCCTTCCGGAGCTAGGTTTACCTCCTTCATCAGGGCTGGCCCGTCGTACCCTTGGGAGCAGCCGTCTTCTCGAGATCTCTTGACCTATTGGTATAAGATCTTGTGATCCTCGATCATGTAGGCCTTGTAGTGGGCTGGTACTTGTCGTAGGTCTTCCTTTTCTTCAACCTCCTCCTCTATTTCTGCAAGAGGAGTGGTACTTCAAGCTTTTGGATATAGGGACTTTCAAACCTGAAGGGGGCTCTTTCATTACACTTATAGAGGTGACGGGGGAGGTTATCTTACTCACCCTAGCTCCCCAATTGGAAGAGAACTCATGGTGAGCGGTTGTGGCACCTATGTATGATGGCCAGTGGAGATTTGATTTGACCTTTACTATTCCCTTGCTTACCTCTCGAGGTTTGAGCATGTCAAACATTCTAAGGGGAACCACCGAGGTCAGTAGACCCTCAAGCTCGGGGTGGTGATCTGGAAACCTATTCTCTCAGGGACATTGATGTTGGCTAAGATGTGCATCCAGTTCTATTAGAATTCTAGCTTGTCGAGGAGAGGTGCATACCAAAATTCATCTCCTTTTCATCCTCTTCCCTGTCATAGGGTTGGAATAGCTTCACGGATGTGGTTCGAGCGGTTGTGTCAGATTCCATGGCAAAATGGTGTCCTGACAATGGGCGGGCCCTGTAGGTGTGCAAGTCCACTCGCATGATTTGTTCCTTGTGCCACAAACATATGTTATCAAATTGCTAGTTGTGTATGAGCCTGGACATTCCTAAGAAGGGTCTACCTAGGATAGCCTCATATCCTGACTGTCGGGTGAAGTCCATGACTACAAACTTGATGGGGTACGTGAATTCGAATACCTTATTGTTTATGCTAGTAAGCACTCTAAGGGTTCTACAGTTCTGCCATTGGCCAACTTCACTACCAGATGGCTTTGCTCGAGTGCAGGTTTTCCCCACTTTAACTAGCATTCCTTGGTACAGACACTCACTCCCGCCCCCCCATCCAAGATGGGATCAACCTTTTGGTGTTGATAGATTATGGGGATAGCGGCGTTTGTGTCATCACCCTCGAAGTATTGTCCTAGCTTGTTGATGGGAACCTTGGGTAAGTTTTTCCCCTTTTTTGACGATGATTGGTTGGCCTTAGGGCCAGTAGGACCTGGGGGCAAGAGTGATCTATTCATCCAATTGGATAGGTCGCACCAAAGGATGGGATTCCATCTTAGCAGCAAGGAGGCGATCGGCATTTTTACCTTTGTCGATAGGAAGGCAGCCAACCCAGTGCTATTGCAGGCTTCTTGTGAAGACTCTCCTTCCATGGATAACAGGTCCTCAAAACCATAAAGGTCTCCTTATTCCTATAGGTTTTGTAGTACTAGGTCTTCTTGGAACATTTTGTTCATTAGATCCGAAGCTTTTGGCTGATCAAAGCTAAAGTGTTCCTCTTGTTCCACCTTTTCTAGCACCTTAAGCGCTTTTGCCCCTTGGTAGCCCATTAAGTGGGCTCGATGGATAGTATCTGACCTTTTTCTCACCTTGAGTCTATGCTCAAACTTTTCCTAGTAATCCCTGTTGAGATATTGAGCTCCACTCGTGATATGCCAAGGTGACCATTGTGCAATTATGTCACCGACATGTAAGCTGTAGATGCGGTTGGTACACCGCCCATGAATAATATCTAGATGACAGCTATCTTTATGTACTTTGGTTAGTGGCTCAGTTCGTATGCCACCTTAGTTAGCTGAGTTTGGTTTGAGACCCACATATAAGGTTCACCTATTCTTTTGTACTTAGAGTTCTTTTGGCTTTCACAACTAAGAAGAGGAAAACTATTTTTAGCCTCCACCTTTGTGTATATTCCCCCATTGTGTATGTGAGAAAGCTGTAAGTAAGACTCCTTCCTTCTCTCCCACTCTCTTCACATGGTATCAAAGCTTAGTTCGTGGTAAGGAGCTCAAGAAAGCAAACCAAGTTCACGGTGTCCTAGTAAGAGGATCAGTATTGCTTTCCTTTTTTTTCGAGTTTGGGAGCAAATCTCTGTAGGTAGTATAGCCGAAAAGTGCAAGAGTGCACCGTCTCAAATTGGGATGCCCTTTGCGGTGTGGTGAAATTATCTTTTTGATTCGAGGCCATTTCGGGGCCTGTTTTGGTGGCGGAAGTTTTCCGCAGGCACTCAGGAAACTGCCATGTTTTTGCTATGCGACCACTGTTCTGCAAGTCGGTGAAAAGTTATCACAGAAATTACGTCATATTCCTGTGCACAGAGATATTGGGAGTGACAGAATCATCCTTATTGCCTGTTGATGCATACTCGTCACTAGGAAGTGACTGTGTGGTCAAATACCACTCTTGTCAGTTTTGCAGATTTGCCCTTGTGAGGCAGAAGTTGTGTTTTTTTGTAGTGACAGAATATTTTGCAGTGTTCTGTAATGGTGTCTGAAGCTCTTTCACAAATTGTCACTGAAAAGCTTGACACGAACAACTTCCAAGCATGGAAGTTTAGAATGACCAATTTCCTTAAGGGAAAAGGCTATTGGGAGTTCATTACTAGAGCTAAACAAGAACTAGTTATTCCTAATGTTCCCAATCAATAGGAGTTGCAGGCATTTAAAGGCTCGCATGAGATAGCCTAAAAAGTTATGTACCGGTTGTCTATCAATATTTCAGATTCTATGATTGTGCATATTTAGAGAGAAAATATGAGCATCAATGACTACCACATGAAGGTGGAGATTGCAGATGCACTTCCTTCTATTGGGTTGCCAATGGAAGATGATGATTTAGTTTCTGTGACCTTGAATGGTCTAGGAAAGGATTATGGATACCAGATATTTCTCATTTGAAAGTTTTTGGTTGCATTGCCTATGTTCATGTGCCAGATGAGTTGAAATCCATTTTGGATCCAAAAGCTGAGAAGTGCATCTTTATTGGTTATTCTCTACATCAGAAAGGGTGTAGATGCCATAACCCTTCTACTCGTAAGTTTACAGTGAGCAGAGATGTTTTTTTTAATGAGATGAACAACTAGTATGCAATTGGCTAAAAGTGGGTTTATAAGGTGAAGCACAATGCAGATGGTTCTGTGAAGAGATACAAGGCAAGATTAGTTTTCAACGGGTATGCACAAACATATGGCATTGATTATGAAGAAGCATTCAGTCTAGTTGCAAGGATGGCAACCATAAGAGTAGTGATTGCTATGGTTGCATCAAAGCGATGGTCTTTACATCAGATGGATGTAAAGAATGCCTTCTTGCATGGTGATTTGCAAGAAGAGGTCTATATGGAGCAGCAACCAGATTATGTTCATGCTGTTCATCTTGAGTTTGTTTGCAGGTTGAAGAAAGCCTTGTATGGCTTGAAGCAAGCATCCAGAGCATGGTCTGACAAGTAGGACAATATCTTATCACTATTGGCTTTCAGATTTCCAAGGTAGATTTCTCACTTTATGTGAAAAAAACAGAGAAAGGCATTTTGCTACTTGTGATTTATGTTGATGATTTGATCATCACAGGTGATAGTGATGAAGATGTCCTTCATGTGAAAATGCTATTGAAGCAGAAGTTTGAGATGAAGGATTTGGGAGAGCTGTGTTACTTCTTGGGCATTGAGGTGATTAGATCCACAAGCAGGATATGGCTCTTGCAGAGGCAGTATGGATTGGACATGCTGTCCAAATATGGGATGACAGGGTGTAATCCTATTTCAGTTCCTTTGGAGCAGAATGTGAAGGTGAGCGCGGATGCACGTGAGCTTCTGGAAGACCCTACTATGTACAGACGCATAGTAGGAAGTTTGATTTATATGACTATTACCAAGCTGATTTGAGCTATGCTATTGGGTTGGTAAGTCAGTTTATGCAGGCTCCAAGGAAACCGCATTTGGATGGGGCTAGATGCATACTGAGGTATGTGAAGTACACATTGTAGTATGGACTATTTTATGAGACTGGGGTTCAGATACAGTTGCATGGATACACTGATGCTGATTGGGCTGGTAATATTTCTTATAGACGATCTACAAGTGGATATATGTTCTCTTTTGGGAGTGCTGCAGTCACTTGGAGTAGCAAGAAATAGCCTACAGTTGCCTTTTGAGCACAGAGGCTGAGTACAGGTGTGCAGCAATGGCTGCATGTGAGGTAGCTTGGTTGCATAAGCTACTTTATGATATGCTTCAGTCTATAGATGGGCCAATTGTCATTAATTGTGACAACATGAGCAGGATACACTTGGAAAATAACCCAATCGATCATGCTAGAACAAAGCACATTGAGGTGCATTATCACTATGTGCGGGAGAAGGTTCTAGTAGGTTTTATTGATCTAGTTTATGTCAGCACAGAGGATTAGGTAGCCGACATATTCACGAAGACATTGGGTGCAGAGAAGCAACGGAAGTTCAGAGACTTGCTTGGTGTGTAGGAATTGGGATTGAGCTCGAGGGGGAGTGTTGAGATATCGAGCTCCACTCGTGATATGTCAGGGTGACCGTTATCCATTTATGTCACCAACTTGTTAGCTGCAAATGCGGTTGGTACACCGCCCATGAATAATAGCTGGATGACAGCTATCTTTATGAGACCCACATATAGGGTTCACGTATTCTTTTGTACTCAGAGTTCTTTTGGCTTTCACAACTAAGAAGAGGAAAACTAAGCCTCCACCTTTGTTTATATTCCCCCATTGTGTATGTGAGAAAGCTGCAAGTGAGACTCCTTCCTTCTCTCACACTCTCTTCACAGTCCCGTACCAAGTTATGAGCCTCTATTACGTATTGCTTCTCTAGGGCCAGGGGTCAAGATAGGTTTCCTTATAGGATGGTGGGGGTGCTAGGCCTTGGGCCTGTACTGGCTTGTTTACCTCTGATCTCGGAGGTACCTCAGGGTGAGGATGGATGTCTCCTCATCGGAACCATCTTGGATGAGCACCTGGTCAGACCCATCACCTACCCTTATGGTCTCTGGTTAGCAGATGTTGAGGGATCTCAGGGCCTTTGGTAGGGTCCCTTTATCTTTCCTTGCTAGTTTCCTCATTGCCTTACCTAATGCTTTGGCTTGCATCCTTGTGATGACTTTTAAGGGTACTGTGGCCACCTGGCCTTGTTCAATACTAAGCAAGTTAAGGATAGTGCTCTTAGGCAAGGTGACTCGGGTTGTCAGTCTTCTCAAGGGACAGTCCTTGAACAAATGCTCGATTCCACAACCTGCACACAAGGGTGTGGGGCTGGTCTATGCTCAAACTTTTCCTGATAATCCCTGTTGAGATATCGAGCTTCACTCGTGATATGCTAGGGTGACCATTGTGCATTTATGTCACCGACTTGTAAGGTGTAGATGCGGTTGGTACACAGCCCATGAATAATAGCTGGATGACAGCTATCTTTATGCACTATAGTTAGTGGCTCAGTTAGTATGCCACCTTAGTTAGCTGAGTTTGGTTTGAGACCCACATTTAGGGTTCACCTATTCTTTGTACTGAGAGTTCTTTTGGCTTTCACAACTAAGAAGAGGAAAACTAAGCCTCCACCTTTGTTTATATTCCCCCATTGTGTATCTGAGAAAGCTGCAAGTGAGACTCCTTCCTTCTCTCCCACTCTCTTCACAGTCTCGTACCAAGTTTTGAGCCTCTATTATGTATTGCTTCTCTAGGGTCGGGGGTCAGGATAGGTTTCCTTATAGGAGGGTGGGGGTGCTAGGCCTTGGGCCTGCACTAGCTTGTTTACCTCTGATCTCGGAGGTACCTCAGGGTCACCCTAGGTGGAAGTATGTTCGGAGGTAGAGGAGGCAATGAGGATGGATGTCTCCTCACCATCTTGGATGAGCACCTGGTCAGACCCATCACCTACCCTTATGGTCTCTGGTTAGCAGATGTTGAGGGATCTCAGGGCCTTAGTATGGTCCCTTTATCTTTCCTTGCCAGTTTCCTCATTGCCTTACCTAATGCTTTGGCTTGCATCCTTGTGATGACTTTTAAGGGTACTACGGCCACCTGTCCTTGTTCGATACTAAGCAAGTTAAGGATAGTGATCTTAGGCGAGGCGACTCGGGTTGTCGGTCTTCTCAAGGGACAGTCCTTGAACAAATGCTCGATTCCATAACCTGCACACAAGGGTGTGGGGCTGGTCGTGGGTGAAGCGACGGGGGTAAGATCCCTATAGGGGCAGTCCTTCAAGAAATGTGGCCCCTGGCACTTGAAGCATGGCACCAGAGGGTTCAAAGTACCTTTTTAGGGACATTCACTTGCCTTGTGAGGGCCTTGGTAAGTATAGCATTGGATTGGGGGCCTTCGGGCAACTAAGTTTAGGTCTCTCACCCTTAGTTCACGCGAGCGGTCAAGAACACGGGGACTTGCTGATCATCTTGCAAAGGGGTAGTGACTTAGGGTGCCACTTCCTTCCACTTAGGGGTAGTAGTCGGGGGGTCCGTGATCTGGATCTGTCTCCTCCCAATCATTGGGCACTTCCTCTACCAACACTTGATTATTTGGTAGAGGAGCTATACGAGGTAGTGGAGGTTGAGGGCCCAGTATGGGTGGTGGTAATGGAGCCAACTGAGTTTTGTACTACCTTGAACTAGCCAAAGGACCACCTTGTGTATTCAGAGGATTAGGCGGAGTCATTAGGTCTAATGGGGGTCTCATTTGATCCATGGGTTGGGGAAGGGACCTAGGAAATCGACATTGGGAGGTATTGTAATTTCCCCACCTATGGCAGTGTGTGCAATAGAGTGCCATTGGAGGGTTGCATACCCCACACCAGACATTGTCTATCCGTGGAAACAAGTGGGGGTTGCTTGTCGCCTCCTTAGAGGTTCCTGACCTCTTCTGTCACTCCCAATATCTTTGCGCACAGGCATACCGAACTTGAAAAAGGATAGCAAGACCGATCCTCTTACCAAGACACTACGAACTTGGTTTGCTTTCTTGAGCTCCTTACCATGAACCAAGCTCGGATACCATCTGAAGAGAGTGGGAGAGAAGTAAGGAGTCTCACTTGCAGCTTTCTCACATACACAATGGGGGAATACACACAAAGGTGGAGGTTGAAAACAGTTTTCCTCTTCTTAGTTGTGTAATCCAAAAGAACTCTCTCTAAGTACAAAAGGAATAGGTAAACCCTATATGTGGGTCTCAAACCAAACTCAGCTAACCTAGGTGGCATGCTAACTGAGCCACTAACTAGAGTACATAAAGATAACTATCATCCAACTATTATTCATGGGCAGTGTACCAACCACATCTGCAGCTAACAAGTTGATGACATAAATGCACAACGGTCGCCCTGGCATATCATGAGTGGAGCTCGATATCTCAACACTAGCATCTTTGAAGAGGCATGTATGTCTACTCGACTCATTGGTCCTAGCCTGCTGAGCAATAAGTGCACCAAAAGGCCTCGAGTTTAAAAAAAGGGAGTTGCAGTTGTCGATAGAGCCCTGCTTCTTTATTTGTCTAGGGCACTTTATTTATATTTGGGAAGATATTTACACCTTGCATCTATGAAGGATTGTCCCTTCGCCACTTGCAAAAACCTCTTTGCAAGAGCTCTTTCAAAATGGACCTCCATGATATCCTTGCAGACTGAGATGAAAAATTTGGAGCTTGCCTTGCCACTTGTTTATGTATGAAACATCTTCAATCACCTTGAAGTCTGTGTATAGGTCTTATGGTCAGAGCCCTTCAACGTTGGAGAAGAGAATGGGCTTTAGAATCTTGTACCATCTTGAAATGCCCAAGTCTTTTGGACTATCCGGACCAATGTGCTCCTATGGCTTCATGTTGTGCATGTGTGTGCTGGTGTTTGTGGTGGGTCTCAACGGTGACTCACGTGCCATGGGGTAGTTGAAGATATGCCGACGAAGTCTCACTCCTAGCTACTCCTTGTGGGAGCAATGTTGAGATATCGAGCTCCACTCATGATATGCTAGGGTGACCATTGTGCATTTATGTCACCGACTTCTTAGCTGCAGATGCGGTTGGTACACTGCCCATGAATAATAGATGGATGACAGCTATCTTTATGTACTCTAGTTAGTGGCTCAGTTAGTATGCCACTTAGGTTAGCTGAGTTTGGTTTGAGACCCACATATAGGGTTCATCTCTTCCTTTTGTACTCAAAGAGAGTTCTTTTGGCTTTCACAAATAAGAAGAGGAAAACTATTTTCAGCCTCCACCTTTGTGTGTATTCCCCCATTGTGTATGTGAGAAAGCTGCAAGTGAGAATCCTTACTTCCCTCCCACTCTCTTAACATGGTATTAGAGCTCGGTTCGTGGTAAGGAGCTCAAGAAAGCAAACCAAGTTCGTGGTGTCTTGGTAAGAGGATCGGTCTTGCTATCCTTTTTCAAGTTTGGGAGCAAATCTCTACAGGTAGCACAGTCAGAAAGCGCAAGAGTACACCGTCTCAAACTGCGACACCCTTCATGGTGTGGCGAGAGGGTAGCATATGTTTCTTTGAGGCCATTTTGGGGCCCGTTTTGGTGGTGGAAGTTTTTCACATGCACTCAGAAAGGTGCCTTGTTTTTGCTGTGCAACCACTGTTCTGCAGGTCAATGAAAAGTTACTGCAAAAATTGCATTGTATGGCTATGCGTTGAGATATTGGGAGTGAGAGAATCATTCTTATTGCCTGTTGACGCAAAATCGTCACTAGGAAGTGACTGTGTGGTCAAATACCACTTTCGTCAGTTTTGCAAATTTGCCCTTGTGAGGCAGAAGTTTTGTTTTTGCCAGTGACAGAATATTTTTGCAGTGTTCTATAATGGCGTCTGATGCTCTTTCACAGATTGTCACTGAAATGCTTGATAAGAACAACTTCCTAGCATGGAAGTTTAGAATGACAAATTTCCTTAAGGGAAAAGGCTATTGGGAGTTCATTACTGGAGCAGAAAAAGAACCAGTTATTCCTAATGTTCCCAATCAAAAGGAGCTACAGGCATTTAAAGGCTGGCATGAGAGAGCCAGGAAAGTTATGTAATGGCTGTCTATCAGTATTTCAGATTCTATGATTGTGCATATTATGGATGCAAGCACGCCAAAGGAGGCATGGGATACTTTGACAAAAATGTATAGCACAAATATTCAAGCCAGGAAAATGCAGCTCAAGCAGAGTTGCATAATGTGCAGAGAGAAAATATGAGCATCAATGACTACCACATGAAGGTGAAGAAGATTGTAGATGCACTTGCTTCTATTGGGTCACCAGTGAAAGATGATGATTTAGTTTCTGTGACCTTGAATGGTCTAGGAAAGAATTATGCACAGTTCCAGACATCCATTGCTGTCCGTGAGAATTTTCTTGATTTTGGGGAGTTGATTGCTCTTCTAATTTCTGAAGAGTAGAGAAATGGTGGTGCATCTTCTGCACGAGGAACTTCAAAAGAAAGAAAACCAGTCCTATGGAGGAGGACGTGGTAACCTTAGAGGCAAGGGGAGCCAAAGAGGTCGTGTTGGATGGCAAAGAGGCCAAAATGCAAACAACAATGTTGAACGCTACTACTGTGGTAAAATGGGTCATATGGCTAAAGACTGCTACAAAAAGCAGAATGACATCATGAATGGAAAATCGCAGCAAGGCAATTATGCATCCTCTAGTAGACAAGGTGATGACAGAAATGAGCATTTGTTTATGGTACAGCACATGACCAATTCTGTGACAAGTGCAAAAGAAAGCAATGATGTGTGGTATGTTCACTCAGGTGCATCAAACCACATGATAGGTGATGCAGAATGGATGCAGGATGCAAGGAAAATGGAAAGACTAGGATTTGTGGAGACTGGTGATGATACTGCACATCCTATTATGTAGATTGGTAAAATTCCTTTGTCTATGCAGGATGGAAAAAAGAAATACCTGTCTGATGTATTTCATGTCCCAAATATCACCAAGAACCTGGTTTCTGTTGGTCAAATGGTTGAGCAGGGCTTGTAGGTTAGATTTAATCCTCATGGATGCTTTGTTGAGGATATGAGATCAGCCATGGTTGATGTGAATACAAGTCACTCTTATGTGGATGGTGAATCCAGTGGCTCAGAACAGAGCCTTGATGATGAGTTGGGTATTCCTTCTATTGTTACACCAGGAGTAACGAAGACAAGGGATGTTTTGAGAGCACCTGGTAGTGAGCCTATTTTGCACAGGTGTACCAGAGTTAAGTATCGTGTGGATAGGCTGAAATATGATGGATTTATAGCCATTCACTATGCCTATATAGACAAAGTGATGCATGAACCAGAACCCACTTCTTTTGAGCAAGCCATGGGAAAAGAAAAATGGGAGAAAGCCATGGATGAAGAAATGGATGCCTTGGAAGCAAATGCTACATGGGAATTGGTGCCTTTGCCTAAAGACAAGAATGCAATTGGCTGCAAGTGGGTCTATAAGGTGAAGCACAATGCAGATGGTTCTGTGAGTAGATACAAGACAAGATTAGTTGTCAAGGGGTATGCACAGACATATGGCATTGATTATGAAGAAACATTCAGTTCGGTTGCAAGGATGGCAACGATAAGAGCAGTCATTGCTATGGCTGCATCAAAGGGATGGTCTTTACATCAGATGGATGTAAAGAATGCCTTCTTGCATGGTGATTTGCAAGAAGAGGTCAATATGGAGAAGCCACCAGGTTATGTGCATGCTGTTCATCCTAAGTTTGTTTGCAGGTTGAAGAAAGCCTTGTATGGCTTAAAGCAAGCACCCAGAGCATGGTCTGACAAGATAGGATAGTATCTTGTCACTATTGGCTTTCAGATCTCCACGGCAGATTTCTCACTTTATGTGAGAAAAACAGAGAAAGGTATTATAATGCTTGTCATTTATGTTGATGATTTGATCATCACAAGTGATAGTGATGAAGATATCCTTCATGTGAAAATGCTATTGAAGTAGAAGTTTGAGATGAAGGATTTGGGAGAGCTGCATTACTTCTTAGGCCTTGAGGTGATTAGATCCACAAGTGGGATATGGCTCTTGCAGAGGCAATATGGATTGGACATGCTGTCCAAATATGGGATGACAGGCTGTAAGCCTATTATTTCAATTCCTTTGGAGCAGAATGTGAAGCTGAGTGCAGATGTAGGTGAGCTTCTAGAAGACCCTACTATGTACAGACACATAGTAGGAAGTTTGATTTATATAACTATTACGAGGCCAAATTTGAGCTATGCTATCGGGTTGGTAAATCAGTTTATGCAGGCTCCAACGAAGCTACATTTGGATGCGGCTAGACGCATACTGAGGTATGTGAAGTCCATATTGCAGTATGGACTATTTTATGAGACCAGGGTTCAGATACAGTTGCATGGATACATTGATGCTGATTGGGCTACTAGTATTTCTGATAGACGATCTACCAATGGATATGTGTTTTCTTTTGGGAGTGCTGCAGTCACTCGGAGCAGCAAGAGACATCCTACAGTTGCCTTGTCGAGTACAAAGGCTGAGTACAGGGGTGCAGCAATGGCTGCATGTGAGGTAGCTTGGTTGCATAAGCTACTTTATGATATGCATCAGTCTATAGATGGGGCAGTTGTCATTTATTGTGACAACATGAGCAGTATACACTTGGCAAATAACCCAGTCTATCATGCTGGAACAAAGCACATTGAGGTGCATTATCACTATGTGCTAGAGAAGTATCTAGTAGGTTTTATTGATCTAGTTTATGTGAGCACAGAGGATGAGGTAGCTATATTATTCACGAAGGCATGGGGCGCAGAGAAGCTACACAAGTTCAGAAACTTTCTTGGTGTGCAGGAATTGGGATTGAGCTTGAGGGGGAGTGTTGAGATATCGAGCTCCACTTGTGATATGCCAGGGTGACCATTGTGCATTTATGTCACCGACTTGTTAGCTGCAAATGCGGTTGGTACACCGCCCATGAATAATAGCTGGATGACAGCTATCTTTATGTACTCTAGTTAGTGGCTCAGTTAGTATGCCACCTAGGTTAGTTGAGTTTGGTTTGAGACCTACATATAGGGTTCATCTATTCCTTTTGTACTCAGAGAGTTCTTTTGGCTTTCACAACTAAGAAGAGGAAAGCTATTCTCAGCCTCCACCTTTGTGTGTATTCCTCCATTGTGTATGTGAGAAAGCTGCAAGTGAGACTCCTTACTTCTTTCCCACTCTCTTCACAAGCAATGCATAGCACGAGTCATCCCGCTACAAGTGTCACGCAAGCAGCCTCTGGATTGTTGCAATGTGGTTTCATGCGAGAAAGAGGGAAGAGAAAGAGGGGAGGGGAGAGGGAGAAGGAAGGGATAAGGACGGAGGAACAAGGTAAGAAGGAGAAGGGAGTGAAGAGGGATAGAGTGACAACCACAAGGGCACTATGAAGGAAGCAAGAGAACACCCAAAACACTCTCTTGGAAGAGAAGAGGGAACTTGTACTCAACTTGGTGTAAACAACAACAATGAAGACCAAAGTCAACCATTTGGTCTTTTATACATGTCACCTTTTGAAGGGAGGGCCAACCCTTTTCCTTTTTAGCCCTCTCCCTCACTTTACAACCAAGGGCTCTTGGGCCCGTAGGGTGCCAATGCATATTGCTATTCTTACCATCTCTCCCTACTAGTGGAAATAGTGCTTGTGTTAACCATATTAGAGTTCTTGGGACAAGCCTGGTGTTAGAAGGTGTTCCTAACCGGCTCCCAAATAGCACTTTGGGGCTCAAACTCCTTGAGTACCCTCACACCTTCACCTATTTGGGGTTCAAACCCTGTAAACTAGGCTCGAAACCTAGAGTGGAGAGGTTTAACTTCCACAAGACACCCCATGACAACCCTACATGTTGCCTGGAAGCCTTTGCTTCGAAATATTTGGGAAACAAACTCCCTGACTTTGAGCTATAATCCTTTCATGGCTATTTTCATTGGCGTGGCTATTTCCATGTATGTGGAGTGCACACTACTACAAAACTAGGTAGAAATGGCAGCCCAAAAGTGACATTTCTACATTATTAAATGGCACTTTCTTGCTACCATTTCCACGTGTCATTTTTTGGAAATGGCAACCAAAAGTGCCATATATTTTTGCCATTTCTATGTCCATAATGGCAACCAAAAGTGCCATAATTTTTTCCATTTTTACGTATGAAATGGCAACTAAAAGTACCATATAGTTTTGCCATTTGCACATACAAAATGGCAACCAAGAGTGCCATATATTTCTGCCATTTTGGTGTCTAAAATGGCAACCTAAAGTGCCATATATTTTTCCATTTTTATGTATTAAATGGCAACTAAAAGTGCCATATACTTTTGCCATTTCCACATAAAAAATGGCAACCAAAAGTGCCAGATATTTTTGCATTTCCACATGAAAAATGGCAACCAAAATTGCCATATATTTTGCCATTTTTATATATGAAATGGCAACCAAAAGTGCCATATAGTATTGCCATTTCCACATGCGAAATGGAAACCAAAAGTGCCATATATTTTTGCCATTTCGATGTCTAAAATGGCAACCAACTGTGCCATTTTTACATATGAAATGGCAACTAAAAGTGCCATATAGTTTTGCCATTTCTGTAATCGAAATGGCAACCAAAAGTACCATATATTTTTGCCATTTTTGATGCATGAAATGGCACTACATTTGAGACCAACTGTGAACAAAATGGCAAAAGGTGACAAAAAAATTGTCGCTTATTATATTCGAAATGGCAAAAGATGACTTAAAATTTGCAAGATTTCATGTTGAAAATGGAAATAAAGTGACATACAAAATGCCAGTTGTTATGTTACAAATGGCAAGAAATGGAATCACCATTTCCATTTCTTATTTTATAAACAATATCATTCAAAATGGGCAAATTTTTTGAAACTTGTACTAGCTTTTAAAATGGGCCAAAAAGTTACATGACATTGTAATCTTAGATGACTAAAATTTTACATTTGATGCTTGGTATCCATGAATGAAATTTATTGTCTAAGTGTGAAAGATTAGTCAAAAGTATTAAGTGCATCAGTACTCATAGTACATAGTGTGAAGAAGTAATCTAAAATTCTAAGGAATAACTTTTACCTTTTATAGCACACACATTTTACTTGATAACAAATATTATTCGATAGTTGATTGAGAAATAAATAATACAATTTTTACATAACAAAATAAAATATAAAATTATAAAGACATTACATGAAGAGTTTTCCAAGCAACATTCAAGCCTATGGCTTGACCCAATGTCTGAATCTCATCATTTTCTTTAAATATACAAGAACCCTTAATGATTGCAACATCAACTCGTACTAAAATTTAACATATATGGGACAAACATAGATGCTTTAGTCCCAAATGACATGAGATGCTCCTTTTGAAAGAAAAACTCGATGCACTCATCCTCAGTCAAATACCTCTCTACCATAGCTCCATCATCATCCATCAATTGTTCAATTTCATCTCTTACCTGTAACAAAAGTAAATTATATGATTTCTTCAACTTAATCTATACAGACAAAGAGAATAAATTGTTATCTATTCAAATCAATTAGACATTTTACTCACAAATATCATTACAAATATTTCAACAATATTGCAAGACATTACTTTTTGCACATGACTAGTCAAAGAAACAAGCTTGATTTTGAGTCTACGGACACGTTCCAAATTTAGTGTATTGAGTTTTGAAGTTAGCTCATCTAGAACAGGGTAGGCCTCACCTACTTCAGGCCATGCAATGCCTTTTCCAACCTGCAAATAAATTCCTTTGATTTTTTGACAAACTTTTCTGATACTGAAAACTCAATCAAGAAAGCACTCTTTGTTGAGATATTGAGCTCCACTCATGATATGTCACCGACTTGTTAGCTGCATATGCGGTTGGTACACCGCCCATGAATAATAGTTGGATGACAGCTATCCTTATGTACTCTAGTTCGTGGCTCAGTTAGTATGCCACCTTAGTTAGTTGAGTTTGGTTTGAGACCCACATATAGGGTTCTCCTATTTCTGTGTGCTAGAGTTCTTTTGGCTTTCACAACTAAGAAGAGGAAAATTGTTTTCAGCCTCCACCTTTGTGTGTATTCCCCCATTGTGTATGTGAGAAAGCCGCAAGTGAGACTCCTTCCTTCTCTCCCACTATCTTCACATGGTATCAGAGCCTGGTTCGTGGTAAGGAGCTCAAGAAAGCAAACCAAGTTTGCGGTGTCCTCGGAAGAGGACCAGTGTTGCTTTCCCCTTTCGAGTTTGGGAGCAATCTCTGTAGGTAGCACAGCTGGAAGTGCAAGAGTGCACTGTCTCAGATTGAGATGCCCTTTGTGATGTGGCGAGAGGGCAGTATATGCTGCGAGTAGTATATGTGGTGACTTTATTTTTCTGATTCGAGGCCATTTCAGGGCCCATTTTGGAGGCAGAAGTTCTCCGCAAGCACTGCAAAAAAGGCCCTGTTTTTGTTGTGCGACCACTGCTCCACAGGTCGATGTTTAGTTGCCGCAGAAATTGCATTGTATGCATGTGCACAGAGATATTGGGAGTTACAGAATCATCCTTATTGCCTGTTCATGCATTATCATCACTAGGAAGTGACTGTGTGGTCAAATACCACTTTCGTCAGTTTTGCAGATTTGCCCTTGTGAGGCAGAAGCTATGTTTTTTGCAGTGACAGAATATTTTGCACTGTTCTGCAATGGCGTCTGATTCTCTTTCACAGATTGTCACTGAAAAGCTTGACAAGAACAACTTCCAAGCATGGAATTTTAGAATGATGAATTTCCTTATGGGAAAAGGCTATTGGAAGTTCATTACACTAAATGAAGAAGAACCAGTTCTTCCTAATGTTCCCAATCAACAAGAAATGCAAGCATTTAAACGATGGCATGAGAGGGCTAGAAAAGTTACGTATTGGCTGTCTATCAATATTTCGAATTCTATGATTGTGCATATTCAGGATGCAAGTATGCCAAAGGAGGCATGGGATACTTTGGCAAAAATGTACAGCACAAATACGCAAGCTAGGAAAATGCAGCTCAAGCAGGAGTTGCACAATGTGCAAAGAGAAAATATGAGCATCAATGACTACCACATGAAGGTGAAGAAAATTGCAGATGCACTTGCTTCCATTGGGTCACCAGTGGAAGATGATGATCTAGTTTTTGTGACCTTGAATGGTCTAGGAAAGGATTATGCACAGTTCGGGACATCCATTGTCGTTTGTGAAAATTCCCTGATTTTGAGGAGTTGTTTGCTCTTCTAATTTCTAAAGAGCAGAGAAGTGGTGGTGCATCTTCTTCAGGAGGAACTTCAAAAGAAACTGTCGTCTACTCAAATGCTAGAAGAGGTAGAGGCAGAGGTAGAGGAGGCCGATCTGGAGGCCATGGTAGAAATCAGAATATGCAACAAACTCAAGAAAACCAGTCCTATGGAGGAGGATGTGGTAACTCTAGAGGTAGGGTGAGCCAAAGAGCTGTGGTGGATGGCAGAGAGGTCAAAATGCAAACATCAATGTTGAATGCTACTATTGTGGTAAAATGGGTCATATGGCTAAAGACTGCTACAAAAAGTAGAATGACATTATGAATGGAAAATTGCAGCAAGGCAATTATGCATCCTCTAATAGACAGGGTGATGACAAAAATGAGCATTTTTTTATGGTGCAACACATGACCAATTCTGTGACAAGTGCAGAAGAAAGCAATGATGTGTGGTATGTTAACTGAGGTGCGTCAAACCACATGATAGGTCACGCCGAATGGATGCAGGATGTAAGGAAAATGGAAAGACTAGGATTTGTGGAGATTGGTGATGATACTGCACATCCTATTGTGCAGATTGTTAAAATTCCTTTGTCTATGCAGGATGGGAAAAAGAAATACCTATCTGATGTATTTTATGTCCCGAATATCACCAAGAACCTGGTTTCCATTGGTCAAATGGTTGAGCAGGGCTTGTAGGTCAGATTTAATCCTCATGGATTCTTTGTTGAGGATATGAAAAATAATGGTCGCTTGATAGCAAAAGGAAAGAAGAAGGGCAGGATGTTTACGTTGGATGCAGACATGCCTGAATTGAGTGCAGCAATGTTTGCACATGGGACCGGTGTTGTTGCAGATATAATTATATCTGTCATAAACGCATTGGTCATGTTAATGTACAGTGACTTAAATCAATGCAAGCCCAAAATATTGTTGCAGGATTTTCTAAATTCAAGGTTGCAGAAATGCATAAGGTATGTGAAGCCTGTCAATTTGGAAAACAGGCAAGGAAACCATTTCCTAGACATGTTCAAGAGAGTAACAAACCATTGGAATTAATCCACTCTGATGTGTGGACTACTAAAACTGCATGTATTGGAGGCTGTCATTACTTTGTCACTTTCATTGATGACTACAACAGAAAAGTTTGGGTGTATTTTATGAAAAAGAAAAGTGAAGTGTTTGGGAATTTCAAAGCTTTTAAAGCTATGGTTGAAAAAGAAACAGGCCTGCAAATAAAATGCCTAAGATCAGATGGAGGGGGAGAGTACCTCTCAAATGAGTTTGCAAGGTTCCTGCAGGAGCATGGCATAAAGCAGCAATATTCATGCAGTCATACCCCACAGCAAAATGGACTTGCAGAATGGAAAAACAGGCAAATTGGAGAGGTATCTCGGGCCATGCTAAATGAAAAAGGCCTACCAAATTATTATTGGGCTGAAGTAGTTGCTACAGCAGTTTACATAATGAACACGACTCCCACTGTAGCAATACATGGCATGATGCTAGAGGAGATGTATACTGGTAGGAAACCAGATATTTCTCATTTGAAAATTTTTGGTTGCATTGCCTATGTTCATGTGCCAGTTGAGTTGAGGTCCAAGTTGGATCCAAAAGCTGAGAAGTGCATCTTTATTGGTTATTCTCTGCAGCAAAAAGGGTATTCCCTTCTACTCATAAGTCTACAGTGAGTAGAGATGTTGTTTTTGATGAGATGAGCAGCTGGTATAAACCAGTAAATTTGATTGATGATTTAGATGCACAAAATGGTAATGATGCACAAAATTTACAGCAGCAATCACAAAATATCAGTGGACCTGGAGTGTCCTCTAGCAGTGGTTCACATACTTTGCCATGGACAAGCAGATTGAGATCAGGAGAATCTCCTCAAAACAATGCAAATAGTGGTATGCAAGTATCATGAAAAGGAAAAGAGAAGGTAGATCAGCCCATGTTTGATGTGAATGCAGATCACTCTTATGTGGATGGTGAATCCAGTGGCTCAGAACAGAGCATTGATGATGAGTTGCATATTCCTTCTATTGTTACACCTAGAGTAAGGAAGACCAGGGATGTTTTGAGAGCACCTGGAAGTGAGCCTATTTTGCGCAGGTCTACCAGAGCTAGGTATCCTATGGATAGGCTGAAATATGATGGATTTACAGCCATTCACTATGCCTATATGGTCAAAGTGATACAAGAACCAGAACCCACTTCTTTTGAGCAAGCCATGGGAAAAGAAAAATGGGAGAAAGCCATGGATGAAGAAATGGATGCCTTGGAAGCAAATGCTACATGGGAATTGGTGCCTTTGCCTAAAGACAAGAATGCAATTGGCTGTAAGTGGGTTTATAAGGTGAAGCACAATGTAGATGGTTATGTGAATAGATACAAGGCAAGATTAGTTGTCAAGGGGTATGCACAGACATATGGCATTTATTATGAAGAAACATTCAGTCTGGTTGCAAGGATGGCAACCGTAAGAGCAGTCATTGCTATGGCTACATCAAAGCAATGGTCTTTACATCAGATGGATGTAAAGAATGCCTTCTTGCATGGTGATTTGCAAGAAGAGGTCTTTATGGAGCAGCCACCAGGTTATGTTCATGCTGTTCATCCTGAGTTTGTTTGCAGGTTGAAGAAAGCCTTGTATGGCTTGAAGCAAGCACCTAGAGCATGGTCTGACAAGATAGGACAATATCTTGTCACTATTGGCTTTCACATTTCCACGGCAGATTTCTCACTTTATGTGAGAAAAAGAGAGATAGGTATTATGCTGCTTGTCATTTATGTTGATGATTTGATCATCACAGGTGATACTGATGAAGATATCCTTCATGTGAAAATGCTATTGAAGTAGAAGTTTGAGATGAAGGATTTGGGAGAGCTGCATTATTTCTTGGGCATTGAGGTGATTAGATCACCAAGTGGGATAGAGCTCTTGCAGAGCCAGTATGGATTGGACATGCTGTCCAAATATGGGATGACAGGCTGTAAGCCTATTTCAGTTCCTTTGGAGCAGAATGTGAAGGTGAGCGCAGGTGCAGGTGAGCTTCTGGAAGACCCTACTATGTACAGACGCATAGTAGGAAGTTTGATTTATATGACTATTACCAAGCCAGATTTGAGCTATGCTATTGGATTGGTAAGTCAGTTTATGCAGGCTCCAAGGAAACCACATTTGGATGCAGCTAAACGCATACTCAGGTATGTGAAGTCCACATTGCAGTATGGACTATTTTATGAGGCTGGGGTTCAGATACAATTGCATGGATACACTAATGCTGATTGGGCTGGTAGTATTTTTGATAGGCGATCTACCAGTGGATATGTGTTCTCTTTTGGGAGTGCTGCAGTGGTGAACACATAACCAGAAGTGGATCTCCTACTCTATCCACATGCCTTGCATAGTCTGAATCTGTGTACCCAAGTACAGGCATGTCTCCTCTACCAAAGCAGATGCGCATCTCCTTGGTACCCTTTATGTACCTCATGATGCACTTAACTACCTCCCAATGCCTCTTTCTTGGATTAGCCATATACCGGCTAACAACTCCCACTGCAAATGCAATGTCTGGTCTAGTAGCTATCATAGCATACATAAGGCTCCCAATCACTGATGCATACGGAACCTTGGCCATCATGACCCTCTCCTCATCTAATTTGGGACTATCTGTATGACTCAGTTTCACATATGGAGGCAATGGAGTACTCACTACCTTCCCCCCCTCCATATTGAAATGCTGCAATACTTTTGTAACATACTCCTTCTATGAAAGCCAAAGGAGCTTCCTACTCCGATCACGCGTGATGCGCATACCAAGAATATGACCTGCAAGTCCCAAATCCTTCATATCAAAGGCCTCATGCAACTTGGCCTTTAATTCATCTAGCTCATAAGTATTCTTGCTAACCAATAGCATATCATCCACATATAGTGCCAGGAGTATCAGGCTATTATCCTTAGCCCTTTAAGTGTAGAGGCAGTGATCAATTTCACTCCTTCTAAAACCCTGGGACTTAATGAAAGCATCAAACTTCTGATACCATTCTCTAGGTGCTTGCTTAAGGCCATAGAGACTCTTCTTCAGCTTGCAAACTAAATGCTTTTTGCCCTTTTCTTCAAAGCCTTCTAGATGCACCATGTAAATTTCCTCGTATAGATCCCCATGCAAGAATGTTGTCTTGACATCCATCTGCATAAGCTCCATATCCTCTGTTACCACTAGGCCAAGCATGCATCTAAGTGTGGTCATCTTCACAGCCGGAGAGAATATCTCATCATAGTCCACACCCTTCTCTTGCTTGAACCCTTTAGCAAAACCAAACAGGCCCTGTACCTAGGCACATCATCATCTGTGACCTTCATCTTGTAGACCCATTTACATGGTAATGCTTTCTTTCCATGTGGCAAAGAAGCCAATTCCCAAGTCTTATTCTTTATAAGTGAACTCATCTTTGATTGCATAGCATACTCCCACTTGCGTTCTCGCGCATCATAGCCTCTATGTAGCAAGAAGGCTCCCTGCAATCAGTAAGCATCACATAGTCTACCCCTAGAACAAACCTATCAGGTGGTCTACACACTCTAGATGATCTTCTCAAGGGCATTTTAGCTTGCTGTCCCACTTGCATATCAGCCACATTTGTCTCATCATTTCCACCAATAGATGATCCATCATCTACCCTTGATTGTATACTTGTGGGAGTACTTGGTGGTACCATTTCTTGCACATTTGGTGCATTGTGGAAATACACATTCCCGGCCATGAAAAGGATACCTGATCCACATAAAAATTTTGCAAGAACAATTCTATTACTTTCATTAAGGCCTGTACAAAGTATCATACCCATCGAGAGTGTTGATAATGCAATCATTAAGGATTCTTGTATATTTAAAGAAAATTATGAGATTCAGACATTGGGTCAAACCATAGGCTTGAATGTTTCTTGGAAAACTCTTCATGTAATGTCTTTATAATTTTATATTTTATTTTGCTATGTAAAAATTGTATTATTTATTTCCCAATCAACTATTGAATAATATTTTTTATCAAGTTATAAAAGGTAAAAGTTATTCCTTATAATTTTAGATGACTTCTTCACACTGTGTACTATGAGTCCTGATGCACTTAAGAATTTTGATTAATCTTTCACACTTAGACAATACAAAAATAGTGACAGTAATAATTCCGTGTGCACATTGCTTGTAATCATCACTGACCTTAGTGTATTTAGGTATCAACCTCCCTTGAGCTTTCCCGTTGAAGTAGATCATTTAGCCTGGTCACCTTTACTCATTGATTACCTTGCATTTGGTGGCTGTACTTTTTGGACGTTAACATGCCCCCTTTCCTATTGCTGATCCATCCTCGAGTCAGCCATGTTGGAGGCATGCTAGAGGAGGTTAGTGGTGGTGAGGATTGCAAGATGGCGTAGTGGTCCAGCTGCCTTGATGTGAGGTAAGTGAGGTACATGTGGTACTTCCAAAAATGTGTGGCATGCATATCCTCGTACGTATAGATGTGATGCCCTTGGAGATTGCAAAGTCCGCAGAGGTCTTGGAACTGAGTTGGAACGACGTTAGGGTTGAAGACAATCTGGTTGTTCAGATTATGGATGTAGTCATCGATGGGGCAGTTGTGGGCAGGAAGATCACGGAGGTGTAAGAGGATTAGGCAGTTGAAATGGATGGCAGTGATGATGGTAGGATCTAACACTAAGCCATATGTGTCATTGAATGATTGGAGGCAGAAGAAAAAACCCTCCTGCATCATTTCTTTGGGAAAGTTGTACTTAGGAAAATTGTATAGCACATTGGGGTCATGTTGCTAGAGAACTAGAAAGGCGTCCCAAGTCCAACATCATTCCAATGGCATGTAGAGTGGGTGGACTTGACGATCGATGGGCGCGTTGAGGTAGTAGTGCCAAAATTTCTCCAGCTTCAAAAATGGGAGCTGCAAATTTGGCTGTAGACCGGCATCTGCATCAATCACGAGGGTTGGGGCATCGAGGGCGAGGTTGTATCCTCCTCTCGTGTGCTTTGGATGCATGCGGTGCCAGTCGTCGAATGGCTGTGCTATGAACTATGTGAGGGGGCGCACCTCAAGAGATTCATAGAGGTGGAGGTGTGAACCCTCGAGTTGGTGCTTCCAATGGTGCAATAGTGCACTATCTAGTAGCTCTTGAAAGGACTGCAAGTCCAGGTGCCAATGAACATTTTCAGGGGAAGAAACTATCGGGGATGGCAGAGCGTCATCATTTGCAATCGGCATGGGCTCCACCTCTGTTAGGTCTGCAAGAGTTGCGGCGTCTGTGCTTTGTACAAAATTTGCTGCTTTGAGCAGCGTGTTGAAGGCTTCATCAAGGAGGTCGACCGGAGCATTGGAGGAGATGGATTGGGAGGATCTGTGCTATGCAGTGGTGGTGTTGGAGGCATTAGACGAGTACTCAGCCAATGTTGTCCGAGGGAGGGGAGGTTGGGCAGCTTGTTGGGTGGGTTGGGCAGGATCTAGGGGAGGCGGTAATGGAATATATACAAGGAGGCAGTGGTATTAAAGAGGGTGACTACATTATTTCCCTCCTCCTCAGTTACTTCCTCTGGGTATGCTACGTGAATTGTTTCAAAATTTCTCACCAAGGACTCAAGTGATTATTAGAGAGCTTGTAGCACCCTATTAATAAAGAGATTATTATTCCGAGGGGTTGGTAGGTAGTGGACTGGTAGGCCACAAGGTGTCCATGAGATTGGACTGCTGAGGCTCAGCCATAGGTCTACATCCATTTTATGTCTACATGCAGACTTGCAAGAGTGCAAACCCATGGTGTGAGTTCCTCGAGTTTCACAAGTTGCATCACTTTATCATCCTCATGATAATTAAGGGGCTCAATGATGACATGGCACCAAGCTTGAAAATTAAGAAGAATGGGATGGGTGGATAGGGTTTGGAGATTGGAGGGTTGGAGAAGAGATAGAGAAGTGGGCTGAAGGTCAAGAGAGAAATATGACATGGCTAAGATGAGGTGACAGTGGTCGGGATGATAGCGGAGAATAGTTTGGAGGGCATTAGGAGGAAATGGAGTAGTGAGGTCTAGGTGGAAGATAAGGTTTTGTGAGAGGAGTGCATTAAAGTGCATTTGCAGGGTTTGGGAAATGGTGCATGGTGCAAGTGTGTACGTGGCTAATTGTGTAGACACCTCCCTATACATCCCAAACTCCTATTACTTGCGGTCTTCCAAACCTGACTTCTCAGATTGGCCAGTGGCACGCTAACTTTCAATTTCTTCTTGGAGGGAGACCGTTAGCTTCCTCTCTTGTGCCAGGACATCCCATAAGGAGCAGATCTATTGGTCATGGGACTCTTGTGAGTGGGCATACCAGTGCTCTGCCTATGCCTACTGCTCCAGCATTGTGCACAGGGCTGGCGGCTTGTCCACCTAGTCCATGAGTGTCTGGACCAGGGATTCACTGGTGGCGAGGTCGTCCTTGACCTTCGTAAGAGTGAGCTCGAGCTCTTCCACCTTGGTCCGGTATTTTTTAGCTCGATGTAGTGCAGCATGGCCCGTTGATTGGGCTGCGACCATTGTCGACTGGCTTTCATGCACCGAGAGCTGGGCTTGGATGAGATTGGAGGAGAGTTGTGAGGCATGCTCGTTCCTCCTCTGTAAGATCGTGCGGGTAACTTGGGCCAGTTATGCCATGGCTTCAAATAGATTCAGTTCCATCACGTTTGCGCATGACCACTGTTCTGTCATCATGTGGCTATAGCCACCCGTTGCCCTATACTAGGGCGTGTTGCAAAATTATACGGCCTCTGCTAGGCCTACCCATGGAGTGGAAGAGGTGCCAGTGGCAAAGGATGTTGTCTCTTGAGGGGTGGTGGAGACTGAGACGAAGGGCACAGCAGGGGTTGTCGACGTAGTTTCGGCTCCTATATGGAGACCGATTTCAATTGTGTCATAGCCCTGGAGGACTTCAATGAGAATAGGACCTCTTTGAACCTGTTTGCCCTTATCTTGAGGACCCACCTCGCTAGAGGCATAGTTGTCATTGCATGAATTCATGCAAGTACTGGTCCTCATATTGGTCGAGCAGTTGACTTGTTTTCGGTTGCACTTGAATGATCGGAGTGACACTTGGCATTGTCCTCACTCTCTTGGGCCTCGTCTCTATCTCTTCTTGCTTGGTCTGTACAGACCGGTGGTGGATTTCTCGATGAGGCCGAAGCCAACTGGAAGATGCTAACTTCTCAAGTAATAGAGAACCGGCATGTACAACATGGGATTGCCGATGACGTCCCCATGGGTGTCGAGATCATCCCGCATTTGGCTACAGAAGTAGTCAGCCTAGTTTGTCTCTTGGAAGTTCACCATTCTCAACAAGATATTGGGCACAATGGACTGATGATGGTCCATATGCTTAATTGAGTGAGCCATTGCAAGGCTCTTGCTGGTCGCTCTACTTTGGGCTTATGGATGGTAGTGAACTGGATGCGGCCCCTACATTTGTGGCAGTCATAGTGACAGACCATCTTGAGGGCATCGAGCTTCTTTTTCTGCTTGGAGTATTTCTCCCCAACCACTGGCAGGTTGAACGCTGCCCACACCGTCCTGATTGATCTGGTAGTGTTGGGGATTGCCTGCTGCATCATGCAGGACACCAATGTTGGTGTTTTTGTCATACGCCTTGAGGAATTCTGCCAGCAGAGTCATGTCCAAGTGGCATGGGAGACGGGCAGCTATTCTTCCCAAGCCTGCAAAATTGAGCACCTCCACGACTGCGGGGTCCTAGAGAGCGGCATATGCTGCTACTATGTGGTAGTGGAGGGTGTAGTCGTGGCCCTCATAGGTGAAGCACGAGTGTATCATGCAAGAATTTGGCTCTTGGAGCCACACTTCTCTAAGTGGTGAGTATGCTTGTGAACGCACAATCTTGTACTCACCTACGGTTGGTGCCGGGGTGTGCTTTCGTGTGTTTGTGGGACACGTGCCTACTATAGCTGGCTCTTCTTGAGTGGCATGCTTGGTGGAAGTTTCTTCGTCCTGTAAATCTTCCATGGGTATCTCGGTCGGCATGTGAATTGTGGCAAAAGGGGTGCTTTGGGAATCCAATGGACTAGTGGCCTCTGGGTTAGGGTGAGGGTGGAGTCTCAGGTTAGCTTTGAACTCGAAGAAGTCATGTTCGGCCTCCATTACAAACAGGAGTGGAAGTTGAGTGATGATGGAATCGATGGATGAGGAAGAATAGGAGCACATAAACTTGTTGTTTGGAATGTAGTGGAAGGGGGCAGGAAACTGTCAGAGTTCTCGGTAAATTTTGGCAGAGTTCTGGGGCAACAACTATGGCGATGACCCGACAAGGTAGGCCTGCTTTTATAGACGTCCTATCCCCCTGACCGACAGGATACTAGTATGGTGATGGTCGGTGTTGAATTCGATGGCGATGGTCAGCGCTAACCTTTGATGGCAACGGTCGGCAGGATGTGGCCAAGGCCGTGATCAGCATGGTACTCAAATGATGACGGGGAGGTGCAATTTGGGATGGCAATGAGTGGTGGTGTTTGGCTTTGGCATCGACCGGCAAGATACTGGGATCACGATGGTCGGTGGCATATTGGTTTGGCGATGATCGATGGCATACTAGTTTGGCGACAGTCGGTGGGGTAGTGACTGTGAAAAGAGAGAAAAGGAAGGAGTGGGGTGTGGGGTGTGAAAAAAGGGGAAAAGGAAGGAGTGGGGTGGGGTTTGCTTTCTTGAGCTCCTTACCACGAACCAGGCTCTAATACCATGTGAAGATAGTGGGAGAGAAGGAAGGAGTCTCACTTGCGGCTTTCTCACATACACAATGGGGGAATACACACAAAGGTGGAGGCTGAAAACAACTTTCCTCTTCTTAGATGTGAAAGCCAAAAGAACTCTAGTATAAGGAAATAGAAGAACCTTATATGTGGGTCTCAAACCAAACTGAGCTAACTAAGGTGGCATACTAACTGAGCCATGAACTAGAGTACATAAGGATAGCTGTCATCCAGCTATTATTCATGGGCGGTGTACCAACCACATCTGCAGCTAACAAGTCGGTGACATAAATGCACAACGATCACCCTGGTATATCACGAGTGGAGCTCTATATCTCAACAAAGAGGGGGGGCTTGGTCCACACCATGGGACTATCGCCGTTTGGCCACCATTAGTAAGTGAAGCAGTTCGGGTGCACCAGTCGATTTGACAGTTGATAGCATAGCACCAGGTTCTTCCTAGAATTATCTGTTCTTTGGTGGCTTCTATAGGGGAGAACATAAAAGTGTATACATAGCTTGGCGAACAACCATTAGACTTAGATTTAGATAAGCCAAATTTTGTAGAAGTTGGCCATTTATAGCTCTTATTGAGGCAACAGTGACGGTTAGGGGTACCTGTAGCTTTCCCATACCTCTCGAGAGATGAAGTTGCTTGCTCTTGGGTCTACGAGTGCTTTGATGTGCATGCGTGGAACCTGTAGAGCTGAACAAGAAACTTGGCTAGCTCTACTATCAGCTCATTCGTTAGATGCATTTGTTCAATTGTTGCCTTAAGCAGGGTCATTTGTCTACGCTGTCGGATCTTAGCATTACAGATTCAGGCTTCCTCAATGGCCTTGCGCTTCATCTTGGCCACCTCTTTCTTGAGCTCCTTTTCTATATGCACAGCTTGAAGGGTGGAGATAGTGAGTGGTCCATGGTATCTTTTTAGTTTTCTCCCATTTAGGTAGCCATCCATTTCTGTTCCATCAAGGGTGGCTATTCAGCACAATCCCTGAGGAGAGATCTCAGCTATGTGGTAAGGACCCATACCTCGGTACTTAAGATTACATTTGGTGATGCGGACACTGTATAGGAGTGCCAAGTCTCCTTCTACCAGGTCCTTGTTCTTGAGGTTGTGGTTGAACCACTTTTTACATCGGGCCTTTTCTACTCGAAGAGATTAGGCTGCACGCAACCTGGTCTCTTCTAACTTTTTGAAATCAACTAGCCATTTAGCTAGCATGTTTTTTGTGAGTCTTTCTTTTACGGCAAGATGGAGGCTAGGCACTACATACTCCATCGTCATTACTGCCTCTACCCCAAAGGCTAACTTGAAGGGGATACAATGTGTTGCCACTTTATAGGAGGTCCTATAGACCCATAACGCTGCTATGAGCTTATGCTCCTAGTCAATACAACTGACTTCTATCGTACATGTGATGATCTTACAGCATGTTTTGTTGGAGCTTTCGACCAAGCCATTTTCTCTGGGATAGTATGGCATTGACTTCCTATGGAACAAGGGATTTGGGACCTAAAAGGGGTTTTTCCATTGTACTTATAGAGCCGACGGGGGTGGTTACTCTACTTATCCTGTTTCCCCAGTTAGAGGAGAACTCGTGGTGCAGTCGTGGCACCTACGTAGGATAGCCAGTGAAGATGTGATTTTACCCTTATGGTTCCCTTACCTCTCAGGGTTTGAGCATGTTAAACATCCTTAGGGGAACCACCAGGGTCAGACCCTCGAGCTCTGGAGTGGTGATCTGGAACCCTACTCATTTTGGGACATCTATGTTGGTTAAGATGTGCATCCAGTTCTGCGAGAATTCTGTCTCAGGGAGAGGTGCATACCAGAAGTTGTCAAGCTTCTTCTCATCCTCCTCTTCCTTGTCTGTTGGCTCTTTCCTACCGCTTTCGTAGGAAGAGCTGGGTATTCTATGTTGCAGGGTTCCGAGGCTTTTTGTCACCTACAGATATATTGGAATTGTCGTTGTAGTATATATGTAGCTTAGGACCTCGAGTCGTGTTCCGGTGAGAGACGTAGGCTTAAGTGTGGTGAGTAAACATAATGCAAGCATGTGTAAAAGGCACGTAAACCATTGTTGTTGGGGTAATGAAGGCTTCCGCCTTCATTGGGGGTTGTAGGGTTTAGGAGGAGTTTAAGGGTTCAGAAGGAGGTTCCAGGGTTTAGAAAGAGTTCAGGGTTAGAAAGAGTTCCAGGGTTCAGAAGGAGGTTCCAAGGTTTAGAAGGAGTTCAGGGTTAGGAGGAGGATCCAAGGTTCAGAGTAAAGTACATGGTGGAGAACTCATCTCCCTCGTAGATCATTGAGTTTAAGGGTTTAGGAAAGCATAGGAGTGGGAGAGGAAGAAGGTGTAAGAGCATGGGTGAAGTAAGAGAGAGAGGAGGAAGGAGGAGGAGGGAAGAGGAGGAGGGGGAGGGAGGAGGAGGAGGGAGGAGGAGGAGGAGGAGGAGGAGGGAGGAGGAGGGAGGAGGAGGAGGGAGGAGGGAGGAGGAGAGGGAGAGGATGGGTTGCAGGGTTGGAGGAGAGGGGAGAAGGGTTGCAAGGTTAGGACATGCTTTTGGACGTGCAGTGCAAGGAAGCATGGACACTTGAGACAAATGCTTGGAATACCAATGTAGACTCAACACAATGCCCCAAGAGTGTGGGCTTCATTCCATTATGGGGTATTTATACAAGTTGGAGAGCTTCCCTCTCTGCATGTAACAGAAAGTCGTATCACAAAGTTGTAACACAAAGTTGTGTCACAAAGTCGTAACACATTCTCTCTCTTCATGTAGAAGATGTAACACAAAGTTGTTACACAAAGTTGTTACACAAAGTTGTTACACAAAGTCGTAACATAAACTTGTAACACAAACTTGCAACACAAAGTTGTTACACAAAGTCGTAACATAAAGTTGTGTCTAGAAGTTGTAACACAAAGTTGTAACACCTTCTCTTTCTTCATAAGTTCATGTTGGCACAGAGTCAACATACCCCCGGATCCATTTTATTACCCGTCCTCGGGTTATGGCTTATTGCGATCACGTACCCTCGGGGGGGTCACTCATCATATGTAACCCTATCACGTGAGTTCAAAAGAAGGATATTTTTTATTCCTAAAATTTACAGAAATAAATATACATAAGGGACTATTTAAAATAGTTGTGGAAAAAATTTACAGATTTGTATAGAAAAGGGGTACATTTTATTAATGAAAAAATTTACAGATAAGGGATTTTAAATATAGGCCTTGAACGCACGTGATATAGAGGGTTTATACATAGTGACCCCCCTGAGCACGTACCTGGGTTGCCATGTTTTTAGTCCAGTGGCTGTGGAACTTGTGTCGTGCCAGACGGTCCTGCTGTAGAGCCTTAGCACCATACAATTTTTGCGCAGTTTCCAGGTAGCCTGTATCCACCATTTGCTCGAACAGAGATATGTGGCGTGCCTCCAAGAAGATCACTCTTTGGTATAGTCGGCTTGTAATCTGAGCATCAATCCGTTCATTGGGATTAAAGCTGAGTGGAGGCAAATGGGAATCAAGGTAACAAGGGACCTCCAGAATTAATGCTAATGTTTTGCAGAATATGGCACTTTGGCGAAGGAAGCGATCAATGTTGCCGCGCATTGTTTGTTCATGCTGCTGAAGTGCTCGGATCATGGCGCCTTGGATAGTCCATTCTACACCAGAGTAGGATTCGATCATTGGCCAATTAATGACTCGATCTTCAGCCAAAGTGTGTATGTTGGCTTCCCATCTTTTACGCCGTGGAACTGCATAGAACTTGGGATGGGTTCTGAGACATGGAGGTGCCCGTAAGTACTCCTTTAAGAAGCTTACATCAAAGAGCTTGGGACGGCGCCAATCAGGTTGTGGATCCAATTTGCTAATCCAAGCTTCACTTATTTGGTGCTGACGAAGATTGGTAGGGAAGTTACCCAGGGTCCATCCACCGCGAGTTTTCATATCAGGATATTTGCTCCAAAATTCCTTGATGGGGTTACTGGGAAGTGGTATCTCATCAAAATCATACTCATCATTGGAACTTGGCATGGGTGTACGAATTGGATTATCCGGATCCTGATATTCAAAATCAAATACTGCATCATTTTCTGCTGATGGCAGCACTAGAAGTGTCGGAGGTGATGACGGGGCCGGGAGAGAAGCAGGGGACATGGGGGAGAAATATGGCTGAGTGATAGTGGCGGAAGGGGGAGCAGAGGGGAGGGGGGGAAGAAATGGGCAAATGGTTTGAGCAGCTTGGTAATCCTCAAGGGTAGGATTAGCAAGGGAGGGGAAAAAGCTAGGTGTGAGGGGCTCGTAAGTTTGGGACTGTTGGGTAAGTTGAAAATGGTGAGAGGCATGAGCAAAGAGACGATGGAGGGAATAGAGGTTAGGATGAAGCTCAGGGAAGGTTAAGAGGGTAGCAGCAGCAAGGGGAAATGAGGTTATGATGTTGGCAGAAAGAGTGGTTAGATATGGGAAGTTGGATGTGAGATAGGCCTTGTCATCGTCCGACACTTCTTTTTGCTGGTGCGATGGGATGATCAGCTGCATGGGTTGGATGCCCGTTATGTCATGCCGTGCAAATAATAGGGATGGCCTTTGCAGCAACGGCAACAAACCTGCAATAACCCTGAGGGGAGGACTACCCATGAGGCAGGCATATGCAATGAAAGCATCTGTCCTGAGAGTTATAAACCCGGCATGTGTAGACAGGCAGAAGATATTCTTCTCATCTTCAGACAAGTCTTGGCAAATGATGCGCAGGGTTTTAATCCCGATGGATCGTTTCCAGTCGATTGTTGGATGAGCAGCTATGATCTTGAGTTGGAGTTGCTTCCATTGGATCAGCACGCGTGCGTGGAGGTGATCTTCCATTTGGAGAGCAGTCACAAGCTCTTCATACACCACGGTTGTGCATTGTAGTGGGTCGTCATTGTCTTGCAATGCCTCATTGTTATGCACCAGCAATTGGAGTTCAAGCTTGGAGATGGCTATTTTTTGGGAGTGCATCGCATTCATCTTTTCTTTGTACTGATGGTAGATGCTGGTGTATGCCTCTTTAAGCTTTTTCATTTGCAAGGTGACCTTTGCCTGTTGAGGGATGTCTTCAGTGGTATTGGACCATTGGTCCAAGAACTGGGCTTGTAAAGTGCTGGCCTCTTGAACAGTAGCAAGTTGGTCTTTTAAGAGTCGGCATTCCCTTGTAAGCTCATCAATGCTAAAGGCACGTACTGCCAAAGATTGTTGCATGTCTTCTAGCTTGTCCTTGCATTCCTGGAGCTCGTCTTCTTTGTGAATGAGAGTGAGTCGAGCTTGTGCCACTTCCTCTGTTTGTTGCGCATGTGCAGTTGTCAGGGAGTTATAGGAGGTTTGTAGGATTGCCATTACTTCGATTGCCGCAGTCAGCTGTGTTTGACTTTGATGGAGGTTGGAGGTCACATCCCTTACGGCCTTCTCTTGAGCTTGGAGAGCCTGGTTCATGCGCACTTCTTCTACCTCCTTCTCATCTATCTGTGCCCGAAGAGCCTTGACCTCAATGGCGATTGCCTGGAATTGGTCTTCGATTTCTGATGCCGTCTGCCTTTCCAATTCTCTTGCATATGCTTCCTTAGCCAAGCTAGTGAAGAGTTCGGACATTTGGATCATTTGGCTAGCTTGATGCTGGAGAATGACAGATGGTGATGAGGTCTGGCGATATTGCTGATACAAGTGGTGCCCATGTAGCCATCCCGAGGGTTCTGTAGTACTTGGGGGAGGTTGTTCCAATGGCATTTCACTCCCTTGTGGACAATAGTCATACTGCTGATCTGGCACGAGCTCTCCTTGAGGCTCATCGACTGGCATGACGTCGATGGGCGGTTCGAGTGCCGATGTGGTCTCAAGCTCTGGTGCTGATCGTTCCTCAGGTGCGGGTGCCAACCTTGTCTCGAGCTCGGGTGGGTGCTGTTGGGGGAGACTTAGTGGTTGCAATTGTGCACCGAGCTGAAGCATTTCCTGAGGCAATTCTGCAATCCTGCTTTCCAAAATAGGTACTTCTGTTAAGGTTCTGTACTTATCAATGTGATAGCTGGAGCAGTTGATGATGGCTCCCATACTGGTGAGAAGGGTATGTCCAACTCCTCAATTGGCTTTGGAGACTGGGGCAGAGTCATTTCTCTTTGTTGTAGTTCCTTTTTGATGATGATAGCCAATAAGTGCGGAATTTTACATTTCTGGCCTGAAGAACCATCGAGTTTTTTGGTAAAGAAAATGACAAAGTGTTGGACCCAGTCTTGTTTGAGCTTCCTACTCAGCAAAACAAATGTGCGGAGTGGAAGGGAGCGTTCCTTGCCGTTCTTTATTCCCAGGATGGTGGATAGAAATTGTGCTGCTTCCTTGAGATGAGGGTCAAGGATTGTGCGAAGCAAGATGCCATCTCTATGGATCAGGGTACCCTTGGTGAGGAGAGTCTGTACTTCAATAAACTTTGCATCCGCAGACCTTTTAGGGTATTCGCCACCTTGCCTTGGCAGAGAGAAAGCCCGTTGAATGACTGTACTGTCGAGGATAATGTTCAGTGGGCTCTGCTGTACAGTGATTGTACCGTACTTGCCATCTGTTGCATTGCTGGAGTAGTAAGAGTGGAGAAAGTCCTTGATGTAGGTGGTCATGATAGGACTATCCTCCAAGGATTTGAGGCTCTCATGCAAATTGCCTAGACCCCGTTGCTCTAAGTAAGATGTTGCTTCCTGGGAAAGAGCATAAGTCGAGGTGGGTGGCCAGACAAGTTCCAATGATTGGGCCTTGTTAACAGTTGTGCACGCCGGCTGTGACTGGGGTGGCATTTGTTCTGCTTGGGCATGCACTGAATCTTCTCCGGAGCTATCGCTTTGGACCACGAACGTCTGTGGTCTCCGTGGTTGAGAGGATGTAGATGGCTGCGAACTCGGGAGGGGGTCTCGTGGTTGAGGTGGTGGGCTCTTTCTGCGCATCCTCTTTAGTGGCGGCATCTTTTCTGAACCTGCATCCATGTACATGTAGTGTACCATTGATCATTACATTGATTGGCATACCTGTATGACCTTTCTGTGTGGGTGTGGGAGAGAGATCTTTTTTTTTTTTTTTTTTTTTTTTTTTTAAATACATCTTTTGAGAGGGTGGAATGAAAGTGTGTTGTACAATTATTCATGCAATCATCTATGTGTCTAAGCGAAAGCGTGTGAGTGCACGTGACCTAGTAGCTAAGTAGGGACTAACTATATGCTTTTTTTTTGCTGGGATTTTCATAGGGCAGCTAGAACTCATTCACCAATCCTGAGCTCTAGGTAAAATCGATTGAGGCTACCTATATGTGCGAAGACGTACATATGCAAGTGAGTGCTCGTGATACAATCTAATCCTAACTAAGGAAGACTTGGTTTCCCAAATCTTCGTTTTTGTCGGGGATGGCTCGCGTGTTGATGTAGTAGCGCTTCAGTCGGCTCCCGTTTATTGTTGTGTTGAATTGGACTCCATCGAGTGTTTCAAGTAGCACAGCGCCAATGGGATTCATCTTTCGTACCCGGTAGGGTCCTTGACCCAGATACTTCAATTTGCCCTTGTGTACTTTGGCATTGTATAACAGGACTAAGTCGCCTTCCTTGATGTCTTTAGCTTTCAGATTCCTGTCAAACCATGCCTTTCTTCGACGTTTTTCTGTTGTCATGGCATGATAAGCGACTAGTCTTGTCTCTGTATGCTTTTCCAACTGACAGAGCCTTTCTTTCAAGGACTCATGATCACCCATGCGTTCCTGTATTGCGATGCGCAGACTTGGTATTACAAATTCGAGTGGGACCACGGCTTCAAGACCGTACACCAATTGAAAAGGTGTGTTCCCTGTAATGACCTTGAATGTGGTTCTGTATGCCCATAAGGCTGCATTCAGTTTCTCTGCCCAAATCAGAGCGCTGCGGTTCTACTACCTTGGTGAGGATATTGCATATGATTTTGTTTGTGGATTCTGCTAATCCATTCCCTTGGGGGTAGTAGGGTGTGCTTTTTCTATGAATGACCATGAAGCCAGACAAGAGTTCTTGGATTACCTCATTGACAAAATGTGTGCCTCTATCCGACACAATTTCAAGGGGGCATCCGAATCGGGTGATCACATGTTCGTACAAGAATCTTGCTGTGCTTTTGGCATCTGCCTTTCTGACTGCTTTAGCTTCAGCCCATTTTGTAAAGTAATCAGTGGCCACAATGATGTAGCGTGCCTGTGTTCCTTTTGCTGCTGGATGTATGGGACCCACATAATCAATCCCCCATTTTTCAAATGGTTGTTGTGCAACAATTGTTGTTAGGGGATTGAAGTCTTTGTGTTGTGGTTTAATAGTTCGTTGGCATACATCACAGCCTTTTACATATTCATAGGCATCTGCCCACAGTGTTGGCCACCAGTAGCCTGCGAGGAGAACTTTTCTTGCTGTGGCTTCCCCTTGGAAGTGTCCTCCTGCAATGCCTTCATGAACTTCACTCAGGATTGGCAGGATCTCATGAGGCATTACACATCTTCTTAATATCTGGTCCTTGCCCATCTTGTATAGTTGTCCTGCAATGAGTTGATATGGTGCAGCCTTTAGAATCAATTTTCTGGCATCTACTGCTTTCATGTCAGGGGGTGGTCTTCCTGCCATCAAGTACCCAATGATATCTCCACACCATTCTGGAACAGCATCTATTTGAAATAGTGTGGCATCTGGTAAGTCATCTTCTACTCCAGTGGCTTCTTCTCCTGTCTTTACTCGAGACATGTGATCGGCAATGTAGTGTTGGGCACCTTTGCGGACCACAATTTTGAAGTTGAATTCTTGTAGCAAGAGGAGCCATCTGGTTATTCTTCCTGTGGTACACGGACGGTTCACAAGATAAAGCAATGCTTGATGGTCGGTGTAGAAGACAAAATCATTTGCAAGGAGATAGTGCCGAAATTTCTTTACACTGTACACCATTGCTAGGGCTTCTCTTTCTGTGGTTGTATAGTTGATCTCTGCATCATTGAGTTGTCGACTGGCGAAGTAAACGGGGTAGTCTTTCTTATGTTCACCAGGTTGACAAAGCACACTCCCAATTGCATACTTGGATCCATCAGTATGAACATGAAAATCAATATCCCAATTGGGAGATAGAAGGATGGGTGCTGTGATTAGGCGCCACTTTAAAAGCTCAAAGGCTTGGTCGCACTCTTCGGTCCATAAGAATTCCACTAATAATTTGTAAAGTGGTCTAGCTATCATGGCATACCGCAATATAAATCTTCTATAATAGCCGGCATGTCCCATAAAGACCTGTACACCTTTGGAATTTGTAGGAGGAGGCAATTCCATGATGATTTTGATTTTGTCCATGTCAGTTGCAATCCCATGTTGAGAGACGATGTGTCCTAAAACAACTCCGTGGGTGACCATGAACTGGCATTTTGTTGGATTTAGGGAGATGCCATACTCCCTGCATTTGATTAGTACTTCTTCCAGACATTTGAAGTGGTCCTGTTTGGTTGAATGGATGCACAAATCATCCAAGAACACCTGTAAAAACTTATTCAAGAATGACTTGAAAGCTGTGAACATGACTCGCTGGAATGTGGCCGGGGCATTACAAAGGCCGAATGGCATGACTCTATATGCAAAAATACCCCACTCTGTAGCAAATGCTGTTTTTGATTGGTCTTGAGGAGCAATTTGTACCTGGTTATAGCCACTGAAGCCATCCAAGAAGCTATAGATTTCGGATCCTGCCACCTTTTCCAACACTGTTTCTGTTAAGGGAAGGGGGTAGTGATCCCTAATTGTGGCGGCATTCACATTTTTCAAGTTTACGCATATTCTGAGCTTCTTGTTGCGTTTAGGAACAATGACAATGGGTGAAACCCAATCAGTGTGCTCTATCTCGTAGATGAATCCGGCATCTAGGAGTTTTTCCAGCTCATCATAAACCATGGTGCCATATTTAGGATTTGTGCGATAAGGTCCACATACCTTAGGGCGAGCACCTTCACTTATAGGGATCGTGTGAACTGCCACTTCTGGTGAAATTCCTTTCATCTCTTTGTATGACCATGCTAGGCAGTCACGGTATTCCATTAGGAGGTCTTTGAGTTTGATTTCATCTTCTTGACGGAGCTGTTTCCCAATGAAAACCAACTTTTCTTCCTCCCCTTCAAGGGCGAGGTTTATTGTGCGTGTTTTTGCCGGTCCCTCATAGATTGGAGTTTCTCCAATGCTATCGGTTTCTTGAACTTCAGATTCCCTGATTGGTCTTGGCATTGCTATTGGTGCACTTCCACTTGTATAATTCTTAAAGTATTCCGGCACTTCTCGAAGATCGGCCTCTGATGGGGTTGAACTAGCCTGAGATGTGTCATGAGTACTGGGTGGCATAGTTGCATTTAGTAATTTGTTAGGCTCTTCTTTCCTTTCTTTTTCTGAAGTCTCTTGATCGAGCTTCATCCGCACATGTGGCTTATATTTCTGAAACTTCTTACGTTGGGAACTGTGGGGTAACTTTTCCACTGGTAAGGTGTTTCCAAGTAAGGGTTCATGTGCTGCACATACTCCTTCCAGTCCTTCAGGGGACCATTCAAGAGGTGGTGGTTTTGACTTTGAGGGGACTGCCTTTGCAAGATACAATTCCACAATCCGTGTTTGGACTCGTTCGAATTCATTGAAGTGCTCGGCCTTGGCTTTTCTGCGATTTCCTCCTGCAGCTTTCTTGCGGGATCTTCTGATGTTATGCAACTGTGGAGGTTCAACTTTTGGGAGCTCACCTGCCATTAGGGCATGGAGAATGGCTAGGTCATTATCAAAGATTTGATCTTCAATTTCAGCATTCGCAGCCTCTGTTTCAAGGTCCCAAGGAAAATCTGAATCATCATTGGTATGGGTACCTTCTTCAGGTTCATTATCCCATTCGAGGTCAGCCATAAAGAATGGCATCTCTAGATCGATTGGTTCTGCATGTGTCGGTGGAGGATCGACCTGTAGTGCGTTAACATCTATCTGTGAGAAGATGGGGTCTAATGAATGGCAGTTGTCGATGGTTGCCAATGTTTGTATCCAGTTATTGACATTGCTTTGTGAGTCACCTGCTATGGCATGCTGTCGCAAGGGAGCTGATTTGCTCGAGAGTGTCGTGGAAGATGTGTCATCCAATGCTCTAGGAACAATTGGTTTAATAGCTCCTGTCTCCACATTCACCCTGACTGCAGTGTCTCGATTCTGGATTGTCAATCTATTAGTTCCCCAGTCATGGAGGACTGATGCTTCCCGTAACCAAGGACGTCCCAGTAAGATTTGATAGGACTTTTTGGGGAGATCCAGGATTGTGAATTGAAGGGAAAAGCGGACTCCTGCGATCTTTGTGGACACGCCATTCACTACTCCCAAGGGTTTAGCCCGTGAATCATCGGCAAGGCGTATGTTGAAATTAGCCTTTTGCATTGGTGGGAGACCCCATTCTTCGTAGAGCTCCTTTGATAGGACATTGACACCTGCTCCACCATCCACTATGGCTTGGACTTCATTATATGCTTTGTGGATCAAAGGCACAGTGATGTTGCGTATGTCATCTCTCTCACCCATCCGCACAGGGATATCTTCAATGTCGTTCATAGGTGGAGGGGGAGTTGCGAGTTCAATCCATCCTTTGAAACTCTCCCAGAGATTGGGACAATTTCGTAAGAGGATTCCGATGGGAATGGACACAGGGCAACTCAGGATGCTAGAGAGTGCAGCTCCTTCAAGTTGACGGGGTGGTACATTCTGTTGTGGAGTCTGTTGTTGGAACAAAGGCTCGAGTACAGTATCAATACTTTGTTGGGCCAAGTCATGGAGTGGGTCTTGAGCTTGTTTCTGAGCCTCAAATTGAGCTTGTTCATTTTGGACCCATTGCTGAAGTGCCTGAAAACGAGCCTTTTCCACCTCTGCATTCGGGAATGGAGCTTCTTTTATTCGAGGCTCGGGAGTTGATGTGGATGAACTCGGCTGCTCATTGCTTGGCGGAGGTGGAGGCGCTTGTGCTTTCTTTCTCAGAAGTCGCTTCGGTTGGATTGGAATGATAGGGTCCTTCGTGGCCTCTTTCTGTTGGCGTGTAATTACATTGATAGGTTGTGACCTTAGACTTGCCGGACCCAGACTTTGATGGTCCACCCCAATGATGCCGATGGGGATGTCAGGCTTAACCTCTGTTTGTTCTGGGACCTTATTTTTCATGGGACAATCCATACAGGCATGTCCTATGCCACAATCTCTGCAAAGTGGTTGGAAAGTAGCTGGGCTACCGCGATGAGGGCACTCTGCGATTCTATGATTTTCTCCACAACCATAACACTTGATTGGTGCGCGAAATGTGTTGGGTCGCACTTGATTTGCATAGACTGGTATTAGACCCTCTGCACCTTCTACATAGTACACTGGGTACTCTGCTTCATACTCAAATAGCGAGTCTACTTCCTCGGCTTGTAATTGATGTATGGGAACTGCCTGAGGAGCTGGATTTGGTGCTCTTGGATACGGTCGTGGATTTGGATTCCTGAGTAGTTGTGGGACTTGTGTCCGAACGGGAACAGGATTTAGCCTCGGAGCTGGGGGCGCTTGTGCAAGTGCCGGTTGCCTGTATACTGGCATGGGTGCCGCTTGGTATTGTGGTGGTCGAGGCGGATTGTTGCGCATGTTGAAGATGCAACTGGTCTCATCATGGCCGCCGATGACACAGATATGGCACCACAACCGTGGCGGTGGATTTGCTTGTGCAGTGAGCCTTGCTCTTAGGACTGGGCATTCATTTGCTGTATGATTTGCCAAGCAGTGTGGGCACCAGACATTTTCTCGCCGTGGATATGTTTGAGTTGGCGGCTGAGACAAGTGAAGTTTTTGATCCATGGCCTGCATCATATCTTCTTTCAGCTTCAAGGTCATGGCCTCGAGGCGATCTTCATTGGTGGATGTTTCGGCAATGTCCTTTGATTTACCTTTTTTCGAGCGCTTATCTCGTGTATTGGACCTGGCATCATCACTGCTAGTGTCTGAATCTGTCATGCCATCTTTGATGTCAATGGCTGCCGCATGAGCAGCACTGAATGTTTCATAGCTACTTATCTTTTTCATCTCCTTGCGGATTTTCTTTCTGAGGCCTGCTATGAACCATGCCGTGAGGTGCTTTGCATCTGGGCGTGGGTCACATTTGGCGATCAATCTCTTCATCTTTCCCAGGTATGTGCGTACATCTTCCCTCCGGCCTTGTTCGATCTTGCTGAGTTGGAGAGCGGGATCATCTTGTAGCCTCTCCGTTTGGAAGCGACGTTTGAATTCGGTTTGAAGTAGGTCCCATGTGGCATGTTCTTCCACAAGAAGGTCGAGGTACCATTCTGACGCCTCATCAGTTAAGGCCATTGGAAACCAAGCCACCTTAGTTTCATGGGATTGATCACCACCTGCTCGACATGCGGCATCAAAATGTTGGAGGAAGCGAGCAGGGTCGCCCCTACCATTATATTTGGGAAGTTCCAATTTTCCCAAGGGGCGTCAGCCGTGATTGTTGTGATTTTGTCGATTGAAGAAGTTGTCAGCCTCGGCATCGAGCTCGATGTCCCCATCATGCTCAGGACGGCGTCCAGCCATGTTGGGGCGTGGAGGAGTTAAAGGAAGTTGTTGAACCTCAGGGGGGGATTCGGGGTAGAGGATTGGCGGGGGCGGTTGTTGCAGTGGAGTAAGTTGCGGATTGGGCGAGCGTTGGAGTCGAAGTCGTTGGCCGGAACGTAACTGCATGCAGATGGTGCGTGATTTGCCGAGGGTATCGCTACCCCAAGTGTGGGTGTGGAGGTAGTGCTGTTAGGAGAGTTAGAGTGGTGTTAGTTTTTGTAGGGACCGTCATGTTAATAATGTGCCTAGGATTGTCCTACGTGTGTAGGGAAATGTGCCGGTGCAGACGGATCGTTAATCGAAGGTCACGGCGTGAAAATACGAGTGAATGAATGCCAAATGAGGCCCACACGGGGGCGCGAACGAACGTGTGCTAGGGATGCCGAAATGGTGTGCAATGGGCTGGAAAAATACCCCGTAACGTGGTGTTTCCGTGTGTGAAATCTGGGTTCAAACGGGGTTCAATTTGGGTCCCAAACGGATGAGTTTCGAGGGGTTAAAGGAGGGGTAAATTTGGCGTTTGGGGGGTCCTAATGGTGGTGTGAATGGACTTTAAGTCCAACCGAGGGGTTGAAACCAAGTGACTCTAGTTAGAGTAACTAACCTAGATCCTCCCAGTTACTGTAACTGGGAGGTTAAACTAACTGTAGTTAGATACTAACCGAAGAGTTAGTCTAACCTAACCGAGGGCTAACTAAACTAACCTAACCACAGTTCCGACTAACCAAACCTACGTAACTAATCTAACTGAGGTTAACTATCTAACCTAGGGTTAACTAACTGTAGTTAGTACTAACCTAATTGTAGTTAGATACTAACTGTAGTTAGATACTAACTGTAGTTAGTACTAACCTAACTGTGGTTAAACTAACCCTAGAGTTAATGTTAGTTAGGGTTAGTTTGGTTAGGTTTAGTTATTTTTTTTTTTTTTTTGTGGGGGGGGGCTGCCCGACGGCGGCGCCCGCAGAGGGAGGGGGGGGGGGGGGGTTTGACGCGGCGGGGGGAACGGGGGAGGGCGAGGGGGGTGCGAGGGGGGTTGCGAAGGGGAGGGCGAGGGGGGTGCAAGGGGGGGTGCGAGGGGGTTTGCGCGGGCGGGGGGCGCGGGGTGGCGGGCGGGGGGAGCGCGGGGCGGGGCGGGTTGGGGTTGGGCGGGGTCGCCGCGGGGTCGCCGCCGCAGGGCGGCGGGTGGGGAGCGGGGGCGGCGGGCGGGGGGCGCCGCCGCCGCGCGGGGAGCGGCGAGCGGGGAGGGCGACGGGCGGGGGGCGCTGCCGCAGGCGAGGGCGGCACGGGGAGCGGGAGCGGCGGGAGCGCGAGGCGGGGCGGGGTCGCCGCCGCGGGGCGGCAGCCGGGGTGGAGGGGCGCGGGTGGCGGCGCTGTGCGCCGCCGGGTTGCGGGCGGGTGAGGGGGCGCGGGGCGGCGGCGCTGCGTGCGCCGCCGCGGGGGAGGGGCGGGGAGCGGGGGGTGAGAGGTGAGGGGGGGGGGCGGCGCTGCGTGCGCCGCCGGGGGGGTGGGGGGTCGCAGGGGGGTGGACAGAGGAGAGAGGGGGATGGGGGTAGGGGATAAGAGAGAGAGAGGAGAGAGGGTGTGAGAGAGGGGTAAGGGGGAACGAGAGGAGGAGGGGGGTGAGGGGGGTAAGGGGGAACGAGAGGAAGAGGGGGAACGAGAGGAAGAGGGGGGTGAGGGGGATGGGGGAACGAGAGGAGGAGGGGGGTGAGGGGGGTAAGGGGGAACGAGAGGGGGAGGGGGGTGAGGGGGATGGGGGAATGAGAGGAAGAGGGGGGTGAGGGGGATGGGGGAACGAGAGAGGGAGGGGGGTTGAGGGGGATGGGGGGACGAGGGGGGTAAGGGGGAGAGAGAGAGAATGGGTGGGGGCGGGAATGAGGGGGAGAGTGAGAGAGAGAGGGGGTGAGGGGGAGGTGAGGGGGGAGGGGGGAGGTGGTGGTGGAGAGGGGGAGGCGGAGAGGGGGAGGGGGAAGATGAAGGGGGAGGGGGAGAGGGGAGGTGGTGGGGGAGAGGGGGAGGTGGTGGAGAGGGGGAGGTGGTGGTGGGGGAGAGGGGAGGTGGTAGTGGAGGGGGAGTGGGAGAGGGGGAGGGGGGAGGTGGTGGGGGAGAGGGGGAGGGGGAGATGGTGGGGGAGAGGGGGAGGCAGAGAGGGGGAGGGGGAAGATGAAGGGGGAGGGGGAGAGGGGAGGTGGTGGAGAGGGGGAGGTGGTGGTGGGGGAGAGGGGAGGTGGTAGTGGAGGGGGAGTGGGAGAGGGGGAGGGGGGAGGTGGTGGGGGAGAGGGGGAGGGGGAGATGGTGGGGGAGAGGGGGAGGCGGAGAGGGGGAGGGGGAAGATGAAGGGGGAGGGGGAGAGGGGAGGTGGTGGAGAGGGGGAGGTGGTGGTGGGGGAGAGGGGAGGTGGTAGTGGAGGGGGAGTGGGAGAGGGGGAGGGGGGAGGTGGTGGGGGAGAGGGGGAGGGGGAGATGGTGGGGGAGAGGGGGAGGGGGAGTTGATGGGGGAGAGGGGGAAGATGAAGGGGGAGGGGGAGAGGGGAGGTGGTGGTGAGGGGGGAGGGGGGAGGTGGTGGTGGAGAGGGGGAGGCGGAGAGGGGAGGGGGAAGATGAAGGGGGAGGGGGAGAGGGGAGGTGGTGGAGAGGGGGAGGTGGTGGTGGGGGAAAGGGGAGGGGTAAAAGAGCAACAACAAAAAAAACTGAAAGACGGAAATTGAAAAGCAAGGCGAAGTGGTTACCTGACGCTTTCCAAGTCTTTCTCGATGGAACGGGATTGTCGCGGAACAATGGACGGTGGGTGGAAGGCTAGGTCATTGCTGCGAGAAGGGCTCGATGTTACTTACATGGCGAGGATAGGAGTAAGGGGGCGGTCGATGGAGAGGGAGGAGTGTCTTGCGTGGGGCTCGGAAGGAGAAAGAGAATGGAGGCAAAAAGTGTGAGATGAAGAATGAGGGGGGGGTGGAGTAGGTTTTTATAGGTTTGGATTTTAGGTTTAGGGTTTAGGTTTAGGGTTTAACCCTAAACTCTTCCCGAGCCATAACTCTTTATGGAAAGCTCGGTTTGCCTTTCTGTAAAAAGGTAAAATGATCGTAATTGAAAGCTCTACGCAACCGTGTCCACTACCTAGCCTAATTGTACATCATGTGGCTTTTATTTAAGAAATTAAGAAAATTTCTTAAGGTAGTACCCCAAAGTGGATGTTTGGGGTTGATATGTTTGGCTAGATTTGGAAAAATTTTTACTCTCCTTGCCCTTGAGTGGTATGTGCGTGAAAGTTTGAAGTAGTGACTTGTTTTACACCTACCTACGCATGTTTACTCGCTACTTGAGACGCTAGCCTCCCCGGCAGCGGCGCCAAATGTTGGCTCTTTCCTACCGCTTTCGTAGGAAGAGCTGGGTATTCTATGTTGCAGGGTTCCAAGGCTTTTTGTCACCTACAGATATATTGGAATTGTCGTTGTAGTATATATGTAGCTTAGGACCTCGAGTCGTGTTCCGGTGAGAGACGTAGGCTTAAGTGTGGTGAGTAAACATAATGCAAGCATGTGTAAAAGGCACGTAAACCATTGTTGTTGGGGTAATGAAGGCTTCCGCCTTCATTGGGGGTTGTAGGGTTTAGGAGGAGTTTAAGGGTTCAGAAGGAGGTTCCAGGGTTTAGAAAGAGTTCAGGGTTAGAAAGAGTTCCAGGGTTCAGAAGGAGGTTCCAAGGTTTAGAAGGAGTTCAGGGTTAGGAGGAGGATCCAAGGTTCAGAGTAAAGTACATGGTGGAGAACTCGTCTCCCTCGTAGATCATTGAGTTTAAGGGTTTAGGAAAGCATAGGAGTGGGAGAGGAAGACGGTGTAAGAGCATGGGTGAAGTAAGAGAGAGAGGAGGAAGGAGGAGGAGGGAAGAGGAGGAGGGGGAGGGAGGAGGAGGAGGGAGGAGGAGGAGGAGGAGGAGGAGGAGGGAGGAGGAGGGAGGAGGAGGAGGGAGGAGGGAGGAGGGAGAGGGAGAGATGGGTTGCAGGGTTGGAGGAGAGGGGAGAAGGGTTGCAAGGTTAGGACATGCTTTTGGACGTGCAGTGCAAGGAAGCATGGACACTTGAGACAAATGCTTGGAATACCAATGTAGACTCAACACAATGCCCCAAGAGTGTGGGCTTCATTCCATTATGGGGTATTTATACAAGTTGGAGAGCTTCCCTCTCTGCATGTAACACAAAGTCGTATCACAAAGTTGTAACACAAAGTTGTGTCACAAAGTCGTAACACATTCTCTCTCTTCATGTAGAAGATGTAACACAAAGTTGTTACACAAAGTTGTTACACAAAGTTGTTACACAAAGTCGTAACATAAACTTGTAACACAAACTTGCAACACAAAGTTGTTACACAAAGTCGTAACATAAAGTTGTGTCTAGAAGTTGTAACACAAAGTTGTAACACCTTCTCTTTCTTCATAAGTTCATGTTGGCACAGAGTCAACATTGTCACAGGGTCAGAATAGTTGTACAGAGGTGGTTCGGGCAAAACAAGTTAGATCATCACAATCACTACACTTTGACATTTTTTGCCTCTTTGGGGTTTTTACATGGCCAAAGCGCTTCTTCCAAGGAGTATACAAATTGTGAAAAGATGTCAAAGCATGACCTCTTTGCCTCAGTGTTTCTCCAATAGATTTAAATACTTCTTCTTTTTTCAAACCTATCGGAAGATGCATTTTAGATAAATGGGGTTGAGGTGAACCGTTTTCATGAATGTAGTCTCTGAAAATTGATGTTGCCGAGACCATTGAGGCTCTTGTTTTGGGCCTTCTTGTGTTAAATTTTACTCCATACTTTGCTTTATTAGCCAAATCCTAGTATGTGCCATGTGATAATTTTATAGTAATGCGATATGCATTATTGCATATACCTTTTCCATTTATGAGAGGCTTTATATGTTTTCTTGAACTTTGCTTTTTCTTGCCATTTACCAAAAAGCAAGAGAGCCTCGTGAGTAGGTATTCATTTCTTTTGCTCCCTCTCCTTGCCACACATGTTCTCTACACCCATTAATCTCATGTAAGTTAATGGAATGCATACATCGATGCTTGCAACATGTAGATCACATTGCTTTTAGCATAGCATCTTCATTCATTACTCTTATTCTCTTTGGTTGCTTTTCTACATGTCCTTGGACTCGCTTTCTTTTCATGCATATGTATGTCTATTTTCCTTTCTTTTGTACATCCTTATTTGAATTTATACACTTCTCCCCGTCAAATTTATTTGTCACTTTGTTTTCATGGGATGTTGCATCCTTGATCTTATCATAGTCAAAGTCAAATATCGAATAGTCCTTTGTTGATTTCATTCTTTTCTTTGAAGCAATTGTGGGAACATTTGAATCAATATCCATGTCATCCATGTTTGATTAGCCAAAACTTTCAAACTCTTTGCCCTTGTCAATGTGTGTGAATTCATCCACTCCAGATAAGACATCACTTCTGAAACCAATTGCTTTCTCGGCACCAATGAACTCATCCACTCCTAATAAGATATCACTTCTATAGTTAAATGCATTGAAATCATCCAAGTTTGAGGGGACAACACTAATGATATGTTTATCCTTCTCGACGTGCGTGAATTCATCACTCTAGATAAGACATCGCTTCTGAAATATTTTGCCTTCTCAGTAGCACTGAACTCGTCCACTTCTGATAAGATGCCACTTCCATAGATGATTGCATTGAAATCATCTAATTCTAAAGGGACAACACTTTTGATGTCTTTGCCTTCCTCAAAATGCATGAATTCATCCACTCTAGATAAGGCATTGCTTCTGAATTCTTTATCTTTCTCGGTACCAATGAACTCATCCACTTCTACTAAGATGTCACTTCTATACTTGCATTTATTGAAATCATCCATGTCTGAAGGGAAAAAACATGGCTCATTGGAATATTCTTTAAGTCCTTTGAAATTGTAGTATACCTTATCTTTATCATTGAAAACCACATATCCTTTTTTAATCTTCAAAAATTGCATGCTCCATCTCAAATATTTTCCTTCCTCATAATAGGGACCATCCAATGATGTTGTATTATCATCCATACCATCATTAGTAACTTTCACAATCCTTATCTGTGCAAATGACCACTGGTCCACTTGTTCAAACCCCAAATCTTGACCTTCTGGTATGTTCTTATTTGCAAATAATATCATTTGCAAAATATCTCCCACACTAAAATCCAAAGAAATGCACTTTGTATTCCTAATGATATGTGTTGGATAAGTCCTCTATCCCATGCAATAAATGATTTGTTGAACACATTATAAGACATAACATCTCCAAGAATTCCCTATCTCCACACTTATGCTTTATCTCAACATATGCACTAAGAATCTTTGATACAATAATTGCCACCTTATCTTTGCCAAATCTTTTAAAGTGACAAAGAGAATTTGGATCACTATCATGGATTGTAGCAAATGCAACTACTTCTCTTTTACTACATAAAATGAGCATAAAATCACCTCCATCCCTGGAACAAAATCTATAGCCATCTCCTTTGTGAGAGTCCTTTGCAAGCAAGCTGCAATAGCAACAATTCTCCAACAATTACATAAATATTAGTCTCTTTTTAATCATCTACAATAATATTGTAATTTACATACCTAATATTTTCAAACACACACACATATATATGTATATACATATTTATTTATGTGTGTGTGCATGTATATATATATATATATGTATGCATAGATACATATATATGTGTGTGTATGGAATGTATCTATGTATGAATAAATAAATATGTATATACATGTATAAATATATATATACATATATGTGTGTGTGTGTGTGTGTGTGTGTGTGTGTGTGTGTACATGTATATATATATATGTATGCATAGATACATACATACTAAAGGTTTTCTTACTAAAGGGAGTTGGCGCCCTAGGATCAAGACCGTCTCATTCATTTTCTAGAGCATATAACTTCTTATGCATCTTTGAGATGTATGCTTTGCATTTAACTTCTTCTTTCTGAACTCGTCACCTCTGTTGTCCTCCACCACATCAATCTGCCCTTACTGCTCATCTAGGCAGTCAATAAGCTATCTATCTTGAATGTTTGGAGCAAAATATAATACTAGCTATAGATAGATGATCCAAAAGAGATTATCGGGTTATTTTAAATTAGGGTTTGGATTATTGAAATGTGCATTTAACAAATGTGAGAAAAACCAACAATTGGTTTAATTAAGTGGAGCCATATCTCAATCCAATGTACCCTAAGGAAATATAAAAATAAAAAAGTATGATGCATTGGCAGATTAACTAAGCGTCTTTTCCTTTGCCAAAGAGTAGATCCTTATGTAATTGCTTGATTCAATACCCACCTAGAAGGGAATTTCATTCAATACCTGCCTGAGGGAGATCTAATTTTCCACATGATGGAATTACAACAAAGTGGCCACAACAATAATATAGGCAATAAATATTTGAGCTTAGAAGTGCCCTTTCCTAGGGCATAATCCCATACTATTAGGCTAGGCTAAATCAAGCCTTGTAAAGGAGAGAGAATGCATGATTTGTAAAAAAATTATGGAAATTCAGTATGTGAGACGATGAATGCACTTACAATTGGGAAGGCATGAACATACAAGTCTTTCCAACAGCATTTGTCTCTGATGGCAACCTCATTGTGATGCACTCAAAAAACCTTAATGTACTCATGAAGTGGGTAGTTTGACCCTGTTGAGAGTTCACGCTCAACATCATGTGATCATGTGTGCATAGCACCATCACGTGATCATATGTGCATAGCACTAACCTTATAGAGTGCTATAAAGGAAAGGGTTAGATCCCCTAACCCTAACCCTAAAAGGGTTTGTATATATTCTATTTTTTCAACTCATTCTAGTGTAAAGTTAGTCATTTGTGGTGTGCTCTCTAGCTGTGCCCTCTCTCCTCATCTCCACTCTTCTCCTCTCCCCTCTTCATATTTTGTCATGGTATCAGAGCTCCCTTGTCTTCCGTTGAGACATTGAGTTTCTTGAGAGTGTGAGAGAGATTGTGAGATTGAGAGTTCTCTTGAGTGATTGTGAGATCCTTCCCTTCACTTCCGTCGAGAGAAATTTTTTGTTCATGTGAGAGATTTTTCCGTTCATATTTTCGTTCATTGCTTGAGTGCTTATGATAGTTTCAAGTGAGAAAGAGAGATAGATTTCATTCTTGTAAGTGTGAGATTGTATCGAAATTCTTCTAGTGGAAGAATTCTGTTTCCGTTCACTCCTTCACTGAGAGAGATATAGGAGAGATCTATTCTTTTGAGAGAAAAAGAATCGAGTGAGAGACTTTTTTTGTGTGAGAAATTATGTGAGATAAGGAGCCGACTCCTATCTTGATGCACAAGCAACGCTTGGACGACCTCAACAACTGGCTCCAGTCGACGTAGCTGCATCTTCAACGCAAGCAGGCTACTCCATACGATCTTTTACAGCCTTTCTTCTACAGCAGGCTTTGCGCAACCCCATGAAGCAAGCCTTGCGCACGCTTTGCCACTGTTGAAGAGGTAACTGGAAGCCGTAGGCTTTGTCTCGAAGCATGCTGTGTGCATTGTCATAGTTGCTGCATGCAGGGCTAGAGTCGTGAGCCGAGAGGATAGACTTTCTCGACAGTCTAAGCTTGCAAATGAACTCCAAGCTCCGCCAACGAGCCCCTCGCAAGCCATTCGCCTCTATTCGCCTCTCCGCCAGAGCCCGTGCAGCTACTCGACCAACGAGCAGCTACAACTAAGGCGACCCTTGCAGTCGCCATCTACCTCCATGCCTTCAAGCTCACAGGCTCCCAAGCTCCAAAGCAAAGCTCCTTACTCAATACTAGCTCCTCCATCAACGTAACCGACAGCCTCCAAGGCGACCGAAAGCATGGCGACCGAAAGCTTCTGAGGTACAGCTTCAAAGCTCTGGCATTGAAGGCTCACGGTTAGCCAGCAGCTCCCGTCTTCCAAGCGACGCTCCTTCAACGGCTTCAACAGCCTGTCTCCGAAACCGACTCTTTCAAGGCGCGCTCCTTTCCAAAGGACTGGTTCCTGCAAGCCTGCCCTCTCATCGAACTACCCAGAGCTTCGAGGAGCCGCGGCACCCAGTTCGTTGCGAAGAAGAAGTTCTAAAGCCATGCGGAGAAATTGACTGCAGCTCCGCAACGACAGACTCCTACGAACGACCGACGGAGTCGCCTTCTCGCCGTGGACGTCAGAGAGCCATAACTATTCTCTCTCTACATTCTCTCACCTCACCACTAACTGACACGTGGCAGATAGCCTTTCACTTGGGTTAGCTTACTATAACCAGAGGTTGGGTTATCCTCCCAGGATTGGTTAGCCTTATCCACGTCATCTGTGCCACGTCATCTGCCACGTCACTTGTGCCACGTCATCAGGCCACGTCATCTACCACGTCACTTGTGCCACATCATCAGGCCACGTCATCTGCCACGTCATCTGGCCACGTCATCTGTGCCACATCATCTGTGCCACGTCATCAGTGCCATGTCATCAGTGACACCTCAGCACTGCCACCTCAGTACAGAGCTTCACTGGCACACCTCTTGCTAAGCACAGTGCCACATCATCACTGCATGTGACTCACAGTGACACATCATCATTGAGCACCATTTGCACTCCTTTTGCCCCTCCACCTAGATCAAGTCATATCTCTTGATCCAGGAAGAATTTGAGGGTGCTCCAAAAAGGAAAGTCGCTCGATTTTTCGTGCTCTACGCGCTCGTTACATCACGCGCACATTTCGGCGCAAGTTACACTCACATTTAAGCCTCGCCGACAAAACCACTTCCTTCACGCACATTTGCCTCTACATCGACGCATCTGACCCAGCACTTAAAAAGAACAAAGGAAAAGGAATTATTTGCTGTTCTTTCATCGATCGACGGTTGGTTTAGATCTAGATCAGAGTAGACTAGATCGCCATAGAGGGGACGCTTTGAATTCCCCAAGTTGCCAATCTAAGCCATGCCCGAAATTCCCGACTAGTACCTACTCGGAGTCAGTCCATACGCTCACATCCGATTTCACATCATTGCATTACCTGAAACCATACGTTCATCAGTTCAGTGAGCAGACTTCAGAGTTCAGAGGCATTGCAGATTGATTCAGCGGGCAGATAGCACTTGATTTCACACACACATGCCACCATTGTAAAGCCTATTTGGCTATCTCACGGCATCGTGCACATCATTTTTTCAGCCTTGTAAAGCCTCTTGGCTATTCCCGGCATCATTGCCACAAGCCTTGTAACACAGGTCAGATCTTATTTACTGCAGTTCTATCTTCACCGACGGTACAGAGATTTCACTTGGCATCTTCAGTGTATTTGCAGTTGATTCATACAGAGTTTTCCAGGACACTTCTTGAGTACATTGTTTGCACCATGTCGACTAGCAACCTCAATCTGGAGGCATCTGCTAAGTTAGACAACTCCAATTACGGTACATGGAAATACCGAATGGAGACCATTCTTGTGCTTCAGGACAAATGGGAGTATGTTGATGGATCCATACCTAGACCATTGGCCGATCCAGCCACCAGTAGCTCTACTCCATCTGATGTCACAGCACCAACAACGGGATCTACATCGGGATCTACATCTACACAAACAGTTTCCGCATCAGTAGCAGATCCTGCCATTGCCCGAGCTCAAGCAGAATGGGATAAGAAAGACAAGTATGCCTATCACCTGATCAAGCAGAATGTGCAAGATGTCATGCTAGGACAGCTCAACACAGTCAAGACATCAAAAGAAGCATGGGATATGTTCGCAGCTCTCTACGAGTCCAAGAACACATCCAGGATTCTCACCTTGAGAAACCAGATCAACCAGAGTTTCCGCAATAGCAATGAAACCGGTCATGCTTATGTACTCCGCATCAAAGACTACAACAATCAACTTGCAGCAGCAGGAGAGACTATGAATCCCGCAGAAATGGTTCAAGTAATCCTGAATGGACTAGGAGAAGGATATGAGAATCTGGTCCAGAGTATTGCCATCCAACGGCAAATTCCAACACTTGAAGAACTTCAGTCAGTTCTACTTGGTGAAGAACTCAGGACTCAGGCCATTCAAGCACGTAAAGGTCATTCTAATGATCAGGCATTCACAGCTTCAGACAGAAGCAGAGGCAAAGGCAGAAATAGAGGTAGATCATATCAGAAAAGTGGTCAAAATCAAAGTCAGAATCAACATCAGCATCAGCAACATCAAAATCAGCAAAGAGGAAATCATTCCAACCGAGGAAGATTCCAAGGACGAGGGAATGCATCCACCAATGTGTCAAACATTCAATGCAACTATTGTCACAAGTTTGGACACTATGAAAGAGATTGCCGCAAGAAGCAATATGACCAAGGCGGTCAATCCAACAGTAATAGAGGAAATTCTCGAGGAAGAGGAAATCATCGTGGTGGACATTCTAGTCACAGTCATTTTGCAAATGAACATGGCAATATGTTTCTTGCAAGTGAGGAATTGCATCAGACTGATACAATGCACCTAGACACTGATTTCAATTCCAAAGAAGATTTCAGTTATCAAGTCGACCAAGTGGAACAGGATCCTTGGTACATCGACAGCGGTGCATCATCTCATATGACAAATCATCAGGAATGGTTCACAGAAATGAAGCCATTAGAAGGTCAAAAGAATGTTATCTATATAGCAGACAATACACCGAATCCGGTTCAAGGGACAGGTGTTATCCCTATGAACAATTTCACTGGTACAAAAGGATTAGTCAAAGATGTGCTCTATGTTCCGAAGCTCAGCAAGAACCTTTTGTCAGTAGGTCAAATGACGGAACACAACTACAAAGTCATCTTCGACGGTGATGAATGCACTATCAGAGACAAATCCAAAAGAGGTCAGCTAGTAGCAAAAGGTGTCAAGGAAGGACGCTTATACAGGATGCTAGCTACAGTACCAGATCAACATGCCATGTCAGCTCAAATGCAACAGATGCCACTATCTGCAAAATGGCACAAGAGATATGGTCATGTCAACTTCAAGTACTTGTTAGATCTAAGGAATCAAAATATGGCAATTGGGATTCCGAAGCTACAGTTTCTTGGAAAGGTTTGTGAAGCATGCTGCTTCGGCAAACAAAAGCGAACCAACTTTGTCAGAAGTACCTCTCGTGCACGAGGTATTCTTGATTTAATTCATACAGATGTATGGGGTTATGCCCAGACCCGCAGCATCAATGGTTCACTTTATTACTTGACCTTCATCGACGACTACAGCAGATATTGTTGGGTCTACTTTCTGAAAGAAAAATCTGAAGTGTTTGCCAGATTTCAAGAATTTAAAGCCATGGTAGAGAACCAAACAGGCAAAAAGATCAAGGTCATGAGATCAGACAGAGGAGGTGAATACATGTCTTCAGCCTTCATGAACTTTTGCAAGACTCACGGCATTCGAAGACAATTCACATGTGCAGATACTCCTCAACAAAATGCAATAGCTGAAAGGAAGAATGGGACTTTAGCAGACAGTGCTAGAGCAATGCTTAGTGAAAAGCATCTTCCGAATCAGTATTGGGCAGAAGCAATAGCTACAGCTAACTACTTGCTTAATCGGCTTCCTACCGAACCGATACAAGGTATGACTCCTTATGAAGCATTCACTGGACACAAGCCACGCATTGGGCATCTCCGCATATTTGGTTGCATAGCATATGCCCACATACATGATGATCATCGCAGGAAATTGGATGCGAAGTCACGCAAATGCATCATGGTTGGCTACAGTGAAGAAAGTAAAGCATACAAATTGTATGATCCCATCAACCGCAAAGTCATTATCTCCAGAGATGTAATCTTCGATGAGGAATCAGAATGGAAAACCTCACCTACACAGGAGATAGAAGCATCGACTTCACAGTCATCTACAGAACAGGTTGATGAAGAAGAGCAAGAATTGCCAGCAACACCCCAATCAGCGTCACAGCAGCTCAGACGGTCTACTAGGGAAAGCAGACCACCAGCCAGATTGACATATGCTCAGAAAGGCAAAGCAATTCAGGTGGAAACCACCAACTATGCTCTTATGACTACCATCATGGCTACAGAAGAGCCAGTGTACTTCGAAGACGCAACTTCGAAGACGCAGTAGATAAGCCAGAATGGCAAACTGCAATGAATGAAGAAATGGATGCTTTGTATAAAAATAACACTTGGGAATTATGCGACCTTCCACCAGGAAAGAAGGCCATAGCCAACAAATGGGTATACAAAGTGAAGTACAATCCAGATGGCAGTATTCAGAGATACAAAGCCAGATTAGTTGCAAAAGGATTTGCACAACAATATGGCCAAGATTATGATGAGACTTATGCTCCAGTAGCAAAGATGGATTCCATACGGTTCTTGATATCACTAGCGACACTCAGTAAATGGAATGTGTATCAGCTCGATGTCAAGAATGCATTTCTCAATGGTTACCTAGACGAGGAAGTCTACATGCAACAACCAGCCGGTTATGTTGAACCAGGAAAAGAGAACAAGGTTTGCCATCTCAAGAAAAGTCTCTACGGCTTAAAGCAAGCACCCAGAAGTTGGTACAGCAGAATTGACAAGTATTTTGCTGATCTGGGATACATAAAGTCCAATGCAGATCATACTCTCTACTACAAAGTTCAAGGGGAAGATATTACTATTGCACTTTTGTACGTAGATGATCTGATTGTGACAGGAAGCAAGGATAGCTTCATCAGAAAACTAAAACAAGACTTATCTGCAGAGTTCGACATGAAAGATCTTGGACTTATGCACTATTGTCTTGGAATTGAGTTCTGGAGAGATTCAGATAGCACATTCATGAGTCAGCTCAAGTATGTTGACAGTCTCCTGAAGAAGTTTCATATGGCAGATTGCAAGATTGCAGCCACTCCCATGGAACAGAGTTTGAAACTTACTAAAGATTCAGAAAAGCCTACAGTCAATGACAGATACTACAGGCAACTCATTGGATCTCTTATATATTTGACAATCACACGGCCAGATATTTGTTATGCAGTAAGCTCACTAGCACAATTTATGGCAAATCCAAAACAGTCTCACTGGAATGCAGCCAAAAGAGTCTTGAGATACATCAGAGGTACAAGACAATTTGGGATAGAATACAGAGGAAGTCATCCACGGTTGCATGGATACTGTGACAGTGACTATGCTGGAGATCATGAGACCAGGAGATCGACACAGGGATATGCATTTTTCCTTGGTCAAGGTGCTATATCATGGTTGTCAAACAAACAGCCAACTGTTTCTTTGTCTTCGACTGAAGCAGAATATAGAGCACTCACTACAGGTGCATGTGAGGCTATATGGCTCAGAAGACTATTGTCGGAAACAGATTACTTTGATGAGTCAAAGCCAACAACAATATACTGTGATAATCAATCGGCTCAAGCATTGGCCAAAAATCCAGTATATCACTCCAGGACAAAGCACATTGATGTCAGAGAGCACTTCATCAGAGAAAGAGTGTTACTTGGTGACATCACACTGCAGCATTGTGATAGCAAAGAAAATGTTGCAGACATCTTTACCAAACCACTCGGTAAAGAGCTATTCGAGAAACACCGACTAGCTCTTGGTTTGATGCAGAGGAAGGACATTCCCATTAAAGGGGTGTGATGGAATGTAATGCTCAGTCCTTCTTCGATTCCCCAGAATCATCATCTTGAGGGAAGGCCTACTTCATGATGTTGATCTTGAGGGAAGGTGTTGAGAGTTCACGCTCAACATCATGTGATCATGTGTGCATAGCACCATCACGTGATCATATGTGCATAGCACTAACCTTATAGAGTGCTATAAAGGAAAGGGTTAGATCCCCTAACCCTAACCCTAAAAGGGTTTGTATATATTCTATTTTTTCAACTAATTCTAGTGTACAGTTAGTCATTTGTGGTGTGCTCTCTAGCTGTGCCCTCTCTCCTCATCTCCACTCTTCTCCTCTCCCCTCTTCATATTTTGTCAGACCCCGTATCCTTGAGCATAACAACCCCCCCTCCCAACCTCTCTCTCTCTCTCTCTCTCTCTCTCTCTCTCTCTCTCTCTCTCTCTCTCTCTTTGCCTTCTCCTCTTGGCATGGGTTGTAAATCGGAAAGCCATCTCACTAAAAATGTCTAATGAAATGGCATGCAAAGATGAAAGGCCCATCTATCTAAAATTAAAAATTGACAATCTATACATGATCACCTACAGTATCCCATAGATGAAGATTAGTAGTGAAATTATCACACAATGTAGGAACATAATCGTTATAAAGCAACAAAAGCCATGTAGGAAAGCTAAGAGGTCCAATGGACATAATTTTTGTAAGAAATCAAAAAAGGATTTAGAAAGTTTGCTGAGCTCAAAGCCCCTCCAAGGGGACCCTTACACCCCTAGGGATGTGATCCTCCAAATATGTAGAATCTATAAGAAGTCTATGGAAATGTAGTATGGCAGATGATGAAGGAACTTATAGTTGTGAACATGTTACTAGTGTAGGAGAGGGGCATACAAGTCTTTGCAACAAAACCATCTAATTTTTTGGACTTTCCCTTTATGATTGTCTTTGGCCTAATGCCTAGGCCAAAGACAATTAGAAATGGGAAGTCTTTATATATATGTATATATATATATATATATATATATAGAGAGAGAGAGAGAGAGAGAGAGGGGGGGGGGAGAGAGAGAGAGAGAGAGACAAAGAGAGAGAGAGAGAGTATTTGGGGGGATTTGGTGCAAATGCCTTATCCCTCTATCAACATCATATGGCCACTCATCCAGCTAATTGGTGAGTAAACTAAGCATCGAGTCAAGCCAAGGTGGTGCCTACGGTGGAGGGGATCTTGAAACTTGAAATTTTATTTCTTGAAATTTTATTTATTGAAATGAATGACATTTTTTAGATCCCACCTTGAGACCCAGTGGAGCAACTCTCTAACCCATCATAGACGGGTCATGCTACGTAATTAGAATCTAGATTAGGCAAAGTTTTATTAATTATAGTTTTAATCTAGATTAGTAGAGTTCATGACCTTTGGGATCAGACAAAATGTTTCTTTTAACCATCAAACCACGAGCTATATTGGTGACACAAACTGTGTGAACACTGCATACAATATATACACTCCCTCCTACATCTTTGATTTCTTGTCATAGCAATGCTTCCTCATCTAAGATGTCTGGCTCTGCCATAGCCACTACCTCAAGCTTTCCACCATCCCTTTTCCCCTCCCATAATCTGCCCAAGCCGTGTTTCTCCCCTCTTTTCGTGTCCATTCTCTAGAACCTTTGCTCCCTTCATTAGATTGGATTGGTGGTAGATTACGGGAGCATGAATGGATTGGAATTGCAAGCAAAACTATGTGAAGAGAGTGGGAGAGAACAAAGGAGTCTCACTTGCAGCTTTATCACATACACAATGGGGGAATATACACAAAGGTGGAGGCTGAAAACAGTTTTCCTTTTCTTACTTGTGAAAGCCAAAAGAACTCTAAGTACATAAGCCTAGGTGAACCCTATATGTGGGTCTCAAACCAAACTCAGCTAACTAAGGTGGCATACTAATTGAGCCACTAACTAAAGTACATAAATATAGATGTCATCCAGCTATTATTCATGGGCAGTGTACCAACCGCATCTACAGCTAACAAGTCAGTGACATAAATGCACAACGGTCACCCTGGCATATCATGAGTGGAGCTCGATATCTCAACACTCCCCCTCGAGCTCAATCCCAATTCTTGCACACCAAGCAGGTCTCTGAACTTGCGTAGCTTCTTTGCACCCAATGTCTTCGTGAATATGTCAACTACCTGATCCTCTATGCTGACATAAACTAGATCAATAAAACCTACTAGAACACACATAGTGATAATGCACCTCAATGTGCTTTGTTCTAGCATGATAGATTGGGTTATTTGCCAAGTGTATATTGCTCATGTTGTCACAATAAATGACAACTGGCCCATCTTGGCTTGCTCAAAAAAAGTGGGTTCTAATTCATGTATCACTTTGACCATATAGGCATAGTGAATGGCTATAAATCCATCATATTTCAGCCTATCCACAGGATACCTAGCTCTGTAGACCTGTGCAAAATAGGCTCACTACCAGGTGCTCTCAAAACATCTCCTGTCTTCCTTACTCTAGGTGTAACAATAGAAGGAATACCCAACTCATCATCAAGGCTCTGTTCTGAGCCACTGCATTCACCATCCACATAAGAGTGACCTGCATTCACATCAACCATGGGATAATCTACTTTCTCTTTTCCTTTTCATGATACTTGCATACCAGTATCTGCATTGCTTTGAGAAGATCCTCCTGATCTCAATCTGCTTGTCCATGGCAAAGTATATGAACCACTGCTAGAGGACACTATAGGTCCACTAATATTTTGTGATTGCTGCTGCGAATTCTGTGCAGCATTACCATTTTGTGCATCTACATCATCAATCACATTTACTAGTTTATACCAGCTGCTCATCTCATCAAAAACAACATCTCTGCTCACTGTAAACCTACGAGTAGAAGGGCTGTAGCATCTATACCCTTTTTGCTGCAGAGAATAACCAATAAAGATGCACTTCTCAGCTTTTGGATCCAACTTGGATCTCAACTCATCTGGCACATGAACATAAGCAATGCAACCAAAAACTTTCAAATGAGAAATATCTGGTTTCCTACCAGTATACCTCTCCTTTGGTGTCATGCCATGTATTGTTGTAGTGGGAGTCATGTTCATTATGTAGACTCCTGTAGCAACGGCTTCAGCCCAATAATAATCTGGCAGGTCTTTTTCATTGAGCATGGCACGAGATACCTCTCCAATATGCTTGTTTTTCCTTTCTGCAAGTCCATTTTGTTGTGGGGTATGACTGCATGAATATTGTTGCTTTATGCCATGGTCTTGCAGGAACCTTGCAAACTCATTTGAGAGGTACTCTCTCCCTCCATCTGATCTTAGGCATTTTATTTGCAGGCCTGTTTCTTTTGTCAACCATAGCTTTAAAAGCTTTGAAATGCCCAAACACTTCACTTTTCTTTTTCATAAAATACACCCAATGCTATAGTCATCAATAAAAGTGACAAAATAATGATAGCCTCCAATAGATGCAACTTTAGTACTCCACACATCAAAGTGGATTAATTCCAATGGCCTCTTACTCTCTTGAACATGTCTAGGAAATGGTTTCCTCACCTGTTTTCCAAATTGATAGGCTTCACATTCCTTATGCATTTCTGCAACCTTGAACTTAGGCAATCATGTAACAATATTTTGGGCGTGCATTAATTTGAGTTGCTATACATTAACATGACCAATGTGTTTATGCTAGATATCAATATCTGCAACTACACCGTCCTATGTGCAAACATTGTTGCACTCAATTTAGGCATGTTTGCATCCAACGTAAACATCGGTCCCTTCTTCTTCCCTTTTGCTATCAAGCGACCTTTATTTTTCATATCCTCAACAAAGCATCCATGAGGATTAAATCTGATCTACAAGCCACGCTCAACCATTTGACCAATAGAAACCAGGTTTTTGGTGATATTCGGCACATGGAATACATCAGACAGGTATTTCTTTTTTCCATCCTGCATAGAGAAAGGAATTTTACCAATCTGTACAATAGGATGTGTAGTATCATCACCAGTCTCCACAAATACTGGTCTTTCCATTTTCCTTGCATCGTGCATCCATTCTGCATGACCTGTCATGTGGTTTGATGCACCTGAGTCAACATACCACACATCATTGCTTTCTTCTGTACTTGTCACTGAATTGGTCATGTGCTGCACCATAAATAGATGCTCATTTCTGTCATCACCTTGTCTACTAGAGGATGCATAATTGCCTTGCTGCAATTTTCCAGTCATGATGTCATTCTACTTTTTATAGCAATCTTTAACCATATGACCCATTTTACCACAGTAGTAGCATTCAACATTGCTCTTTGCATTTTGGCCTCTCTGCCATCCACCACGACCTCTTTGGCTCCCCCTGCCTCTAAAGTTACCACGTCCTCCTCCATAGGACTAGTTTTCTTGAATTTGCTGCATATTCTGATTTCTACTACGGCCTCCAAATCGGCCTACTCTACCTCTACCTCTACCTCTTCTAGCATTTGAGTAGAAGACATCTTCTTTCGAAGTTTCTCCTAAAGAAACTGCACCACCATTTCTCTGCTCTTCAGAAATTAGAAGAGCAATCAACTCCTCAAAATTAGGAAAATTCTCACGGATGGCAATGGATGTCCGGAATTGTGCATAATCCTTTCCTAGACCATTCAAGGTCACATAAACTAAATCATCATCTTCCATTGGCAACCCAATAGAAGCAAGTGCATCTGCAATCTTGTTCACCTTCATGTGTTAGTCATTGATGCTCATATTTTCTCTCTACATAGCATAATCATAGAATCTGAAATACTGATAGACAGCCAGTACATAACTTTTCTAGCTCTCTCATGCCAGCCTTTAAATGCCTGCAACTCTTGTTGATTGGGAACATTAAGAATAATTGGTTCTTGTTCAGCTCCAGTAATGAACTCCCAATAGCCTTTTCCCTAAACGAAATTCATCATTCTAAACTTCCATGCTTAGAAGTTGTTCTTGTCAAGATTTTCAGTGACAATCTATGAAAGAGCATCAGACGCCATTACAAAACACTGTTAAATATTCTGGCACTGCAAAAGACACAACTTCTTTCTCACAAGGGCAAATCTGCAAAACTGACGAGAGTGGTATTTGACCACACAGTCACTTCCTAGTGACGATTATGCATCAACAGGCAATAAGAATGATCTTGTCACTCCTAATATCTCTGCACATAGGCATACGATGTAATTTCTATGATAACTTTTCACCGACCTGCAGAGCAGTGGTCGCATAGCAAAAACAGGGCACTTTCTTGAGTGCTTGTTGAAAACTTTTGCCACCAAAACGGGCCCCGAAATGGCCTCGAATCAAAAAAATGATCTCACCAAGGTCTTTGACCTTACCTGTAACATATACTGCCCTCTCGCCACACTGCGAAGGGCATCCCAATCTGATACAATGCACTCTTGCACTTTCCGACTGTGCTACCTGCAGAGATTTGCTCCCAAACTCGAAAAAAAAGGAAAGCAACACTGATCCTCTTACTAGGACACTGCGAACTTGGTTTGCTTTCTTGAGCTCTTTACCATGAACCGAGCTCTGATACCATGTGAAGAGAGTGGGAGAGAAGGAAGGAGTCTCACTTGCAGCTTTCTCACATACACAATGGGGGAATATACACAAAGGTGGAGGCTGAAAACAGTTTTCCTCTTCTTAGTTGTGAAAGCCAAAAGAACTCTAAGTACATAAGAATAGGTCAACCCTATATGTGGGTCTTAAACCAAACTCAGCTAACTAAGGTGGCATACTAACTGAGCCACTAACTAGGGTTCATAAAGATAGCTACATCTAGCTATTATTCATGGGCGGTGTACCAACCGCATCTACAGCTAACAAGTTGGTGACATAAATGCACAACAGTCACCCTAGCATATCACGAGTGGAGATCAATATCTCAACAAGCTAGAATTAGATCACTCAAGGTAGAGGAACGCAAGAGGAAAGGAATTCCCATTCTCATCCTTATATCTGATTTGCCTAGTGATGTATGCGAAGAACATGAAAAGATTGACCACGATGTGCAACTTTTGATTCTCCTGATTCTGTGCCTAATCCAATTCTGTAACTTTGACCCCATCTTTTGGTGCCCTCCTCCAAATTTCTAGTCATTAGTGCAGTGTGCAGAAAGGCAGATCTTTGTAGGGGCCCTAACAACCGCTTGGAGGCAAACTTGAAATATCTACATATTTCGACACCTTGTACACGATTGCAGGCTATGTAAGTTGGGTTGATGGCTAACACATTTCTTGGTAATTGAAGAGTAATTCCTGGAATCTGAAGAGTAAGCACGTTCACACAAGTATGCACTACACGTCATTATCATAAGCTCACAGGTATTTTGGCCATGACAATGTGAGAGAAGGCATTATTATTGGTGGGATGACTGGTGTGTAAAGATGGGGTTATTACTACTGTGAGTTGCTACTCTAGCTTGAAACTTAGCTGACGGAATACTGTAAGAGTGATCTTGTGGATGTGTGTTTCTTTTGTTATTACCACTATCCTATAGGTAGTGCTCTCCTTACACTTTTTTTGAAAAGTTTCCCTCCAATACTTTTGTCACAAGTTGTTGCCACCTTATTACTCACCTTGCTGCCTCGTGTCAAATCGCTCATGCTTAGCCCTGTTCTCTCTCTTTGCCATATTGATTCTATTTCAGTGCAATGTCTGTTTCAATTTCTTTGGATTTTTTGTTGTTCCTCGAAACAAACTGTAGACCACAACTTTGTTATACTTTAAACATAACCACTAAGGGCGGTAGTACTTGTACTCCCTTGTTCTTCTTAGGAGGAAGCTAAATAGGAATTTATGATTGATTTTCTTTTTAAAACTGGTTTTGCAACATGCAACTTTTCCATTGTGGAGCACACAACTACTAACTCGAATCTTTATTTCAAGATTACTTGAATAACCCCTATCAAAGAAGGAACTCTATCTCATATGCTTTTCTTTTAAATTTGGAAGGATTGCTTCTTACTTATATATATATATATATATAAGGACAGTGGGATGCACAAGAGGCTGCCATGTGTTGTGTTGAGGAGAGTGAGGGGAAGCCAGATGTTGCGTGGCTGGGAGGCAATGGGGGCTATAACATTGAATGTTGGATTTTTTGAATGTTTCCATCGCCCGCGATCCTCCTCCCTCAAATCGACTGCCTTTGCAAGCCATATTCTTCTTTTACCAGTCAGACAACCTCATCCTCTCTTGCAATCGCACCAATTGATGCACCAATTATAATCATGCCTTCCTTTGCCCAACGTTCTGTGGCTTGCATATGGGCGATGATCATTGAAGGTGGGGAGACTGAGGTAGCGAAGGTGGGAGATGCCAAGCAAGCTGGGGGGGAGGGGGGAGTGAAGGAAGAGGCCAGGGAGGGAGTGGGAGGTCAGATGCCTAGCCAGGAGCAAGGGGAGGGATTGGAGGCTTCATCTCTTCTATTCTATCTGTATGGGTGAGCTCGTTAGGAATTCAATTGGACGTTTGTGGAAGAATTTGTTGTGAGGAGGAAAGCTCATCGCCCATGTGCAAGCTAGGAAACTCGCGAGGGCCCTCCTACATTCCACCTCCGATTCCCACCCTTATTCATCTGCATCACTTTTCATCTACTTTCAATTGTTTAGTCAAATGGATAGACATGTCTGCAACAAGTAGAAGGAAAGATTACTTACACGTTCCCAAGAGGAGGAGACATGCTCGGATTTCTTGGGATGCATCCAGGGTGAAGATTAGCCCAATCATCCCAGTCCAAAGGGCGAAGAGTTTGTTGTGAGCAGCCATGGGAGATGAGCATTGGCGATCCAGGTCAAATGACAGATGGCAAGAGGGATACGAGGTTGGGGGCATGTGCTATACTGATGCTAGGAAGATGTGGGCAACGGACGAAGGATATGTGAGTGGAGAATCTTGAGAAGAAGGGTGAATTTGTAATGGAAGGGAGGGTGGCAAGCATTGTTGGAGGCAGAGTGGTGAATTTGTAATGGAAGGGAGGTCGACAAGCGTTGTTGGAGGCAGAGCATTGGAGCAAGAAAGCCAAACACAACAAAGCTCAACCACACATATAGCCTCAAGCGGATTAAATTCACTTTAAAAAAACACTGCAACATTGTATGCCACAAGTGATTTTAAAAAAAAACAAAGTCATGACAAGAGAAGTTCAGAAGATTGAGCCGATGCCTGTTACAAGCATTAAAGCAAGAGGCAATCACAAATGTCATCAAAACGAATAGGGAGCCTGGTGCAAATACCATACATGCAACAATAAAAGTAGAGACTATCATTTGTAAAGTAGAAGCCTGCCAAAAAATCTTCAATGCCTTTGGTGCATAGGCAAGCTCCCGTAAACATACATCCAGGACCTTATAAATATGTTTGCTTGCAAAATAACGTCAACCATCTTTTGTGTCTGCTTCTTTAACCACTGCCTAGAACACTTTACGTAATGCCTTTCTTGCTATCTTGTTGATAGAAGAGTGCTTCAATAGTTCTCTTTCCTTTGAAGCTTTGGCAATGCTAGCAATAGCAATAGGGAAGAGACAAAGACTAATTGCATGCAAATGTCATCTCTTCTCGTTACCTCACATCAGAACTCTGTGCAAAGCCAAAAAGTTCACACAACTGACTAAGTGTCCAAGCATGCAAAGAATTTCTATTCAAAAGTAGTCAAAAGGGAAAACACTTATACGGTGCACAACAAAGCTCCCTACATCGACATTTGGAGTTTTTCCAGTGCTACTAACACAAATAGGCAAACCAAAACTAAATACCAATTACTTGCAATCTCCTCTGCCTTCTCTTTCATGGGTGTCATAGCTTCCATAAATAAACACATAAACACCCCTACTTAGTTTTCAAGCTAAAATCGAGTCAATAGTGGGAGTCGAAATAAATTTGTCGTACCATCCACAACAAACCTAAGTCCTTGACCAACTATATCCTTAGCATACGTAATCCCTTCAATAAGACTTCCCTTAGCATAGCACCTCACAAGCTCTTCAAACATTCAAATGTCAAAAAGAAGTAGAAAGAGAAGTATGAAAGCGAACTTTCAAGAAATTGTCAACAAAGTGCCGCCGGGCATAATGCTCACCCTGTTCGTAGATTCTTGTCACAATGGCGACCTGATCAACACTACTAAAGAGAAGATTAGATAGGTAGAGAGTCTACTGTTAGAAAGTAAAACTTGCAAAAGATTTTGGAATGTCAAATTAAAGGCACTAACGACTACTCCCGAGATTGGATTATGTTAGTCTTGTTTGTGAAGAAGAATTTGATTGTACACATAGACTTCAAAAACTACTTTTGCCGTATGCCTCTCGTTGCAGGCTGAAAGGCTTTACGTAATGGCTTCTTAGCTATTTGTTGATCGCTAGCCCTTCCTTCAAATGTCTTCGATTGGCGTATGCATCTTGGCAAAAGCATGATTGGGTGAGCTTCTAACATGCAAAAAAAATTCAATCAACATGACACAAAATGTATATCACCGAATTTCCTGGACATCTTATTGGTATTGCTTTAACAAATCTGTTCCCGAGCTATGTGTTGAGAGTTCACGCTCAACATCATGTGATCACGTGTGCATAGCACCATCATGTGATCATATGTGCATAGCACTAACCTTATGGAGTGCTATAAAGGAAAGGGTTAGGTCCCCTAACTCTAACCCTAACCCTAAATGGGTTTGTATATATTCTATTTTTTCAACTAAATCTAGTGTACAGTTAGTCAATTTGTGGTGTGCTCTCTAGCTATGCCCTCTCTCCTCATCTCCACTCTTCTCCTCTCCCCTCTTCATATTTTGTCATGGTATCAGACCTCCCTTGCCTTCCGTTGAGGCATTGTGATCCTTGAGAGTGCGAGAGAGATTAAGAGATCGAGAGATTAAGTGTTCTCTTCCGTTGAGAGAACTTCTTCTTTGATAGAGAAATTCCGTCCATTTGAGAGGAATTTCCATCCATTCATTTTGTGAGAATTTCATTGAGAGATTCATTCGACTCTCTATTCCGTTCATTCTTCCCTTATAGTGAGTGGTTCTTCATAGTGTGAGGGATCTCCTTCGAGAGTCCTTTGAGAGATTATGTGTGATTGAGAGGAGTTCATTTCTCTTGAGTGTTTGAGAGAGATTGTGTGAAATAGAGAAAGAGATAGGTCTCTCTGTCCTGAACTGTGTGAGAGAGATTTCTTCCTCTGAGGGAAAGGAAAGAGTAGTCTCTTTGAGTTCCTTATGTGGTTGATAGAGATTCCCTTAGGAGCCTATGCTTTGAGCCTTTGAGAGGGAGAGACCGCGACTACAATGCTCTGCCTATGCCTACACAGCCAACGGGCGACTCACATCCAGCTACGCCATCCTAAGCCTCTGCACTGGTCCATCGACCTACCTCTATACAGCCGCATCAACCATGGCTCCTATGTGCAGCTCGGCTGTCTTCTTCAAGGCCAACAAGCACCACTAGACGACTGACGGGGAAAGCTCCATAGTCACTACTCTACGGCTAGCATAGACACCACCGACTAAGGATGCAGACTGCAACAGACACTACCGATGACTCCCACAGCCAACCTGCAAGCAAACACGCATAGTGCTCCTACTCCAGCTAAGCTGCCTCACAAAGGCCTCCACAACACATTTTTCAAGCCTCTTCAGCAGCCGACGGACTGAGCCCAAAGGCTATGACAACACCCAGTAGTATCTCTTAATAGACGAGTTGATCGCTCCTGTCACAGAGCCCATCACTCCAACTTCAATCAACAACTACAGCACTTCCTCTCCAACAAGAGCAGCACACAACTATTGCCTCCAACGCTCAGCCATTGAAAAGCTCATGGTTCTCTCCAATTGTTGCATCAGCTCATGGCCTCTCTAAGTCACGCAACGCATGCCATAGTCTAGAGCTCCGACGACGTGCGTAACACTCTTGTAGTCCAACGCCTTGCCCAGCACTTCCAACACTCTTGCAACCAGAGACTCGAACTCTCAGCCGACTCCTCCAAAGCAATGAGCAGTAGCACAACCCTGATCTTCTCCAACCTCCACTGTCGCGCGAAACCACCGTCGGCTCGACATCATCCTTAGCTTCTCTGCTAAGTCCCCTGCCACATGGAAAAGCCACATGGCAGATAAGAGTTTATCTTAACCCTAACAACCACACATTCAGGTGGTTAAATTTGTGCCACATGGCACCTTAGCGACAACTGCCACATCTATAGTTCAATGACATGTGTCCCTTATCTACCACGTCATCATTGCCAGCTCAGCTGCCCCACGTAAGCAATCCACGTTAGTATTGCCACATCAACAGTCCATGTCAGCACTACCACATCAATAGTTTACATCACCTGCCATGTCGCTTGTCCCACATCATCTACCACATCAGCTACCACATCACCTTTGCTGACATCATCATCTACCACATCATCAATGCCACGTGGCACACTAATCCTCTGCAAGAAACACAATGCTTCACAATGGCTGCATGTGACCACCCCTTCCACCTCAGCACAGGGCTCCACAGGCACACCTCTTGCTAAGCACAAGCCACATCATCACTGCATGTGATCGACAGTGACACATCATCATTGAGCACCATTTGCACTCCTTTTCCCCTCCACCTAGATCAAGTCGTATCTCTTGGAATTCGAGGGTGCTCCAAAAAGGAAAGTCGCTCTTATTTTTGTACTCTACGCGCTCGTCACATCACGCACACATTTGATGCAAGTTACACTCACATTTGAGCCTCACCGAAAAAACCACTTTTTTCATGCACATTCGCCTCTACATCGACGCATCTGACCCAGCACTTAAAAAGAACAAAAGAAAATGAATTATTTGATGTTCTTTCATCAATCGACGGTTGGTATAGATCTAGATCAGAGTAGACTAGATCGCCAGAGAGGGGATGCTTTGAATTTCCCCAAGTTGCCAATCTAAGCCATGTCGAAAATTCCCGACTAGTACCAAAGTCCATACGCTCACATACGGTTTCACATCATTACATTACCTAAAACCTTACGTTCATCAGTTCAGTGAGCAAACTTCACAGAGTTGAGAGGCATTGACAATTGTTTCAGTGGGCAGATAGCATTTGATTTCACACACATGCCACCATTGTAAAGCCTACACGACTATTTCATGGCATTGTGCACATCATTTCAGCCTTGTAAAGCCTCTTGGCTAGAGCTTGGCTATTCTCGACATCATTGTCACAAGCCTTGTGATATAGATCATACTTTATATATTGCAGTTCTATCTTCACCGACAGTTCAAATATTTCACTTAGCACAATCAATTTTTTGCAGTTGATTCATACAGAGATTTTCACGACACTTTTGAGTACATTTCTTGCACCATGTCTACGACTAGTAACCTCAATCTAGAGGCATCTGCTAAGTTAGATAACTCCAATTATGGTACATGGAAATACCAAATGGAGACCATTCTTGTACTTTAGGACAAATGGGAGTATGTCGATGGGTCTACACCTAGATCATTGGACGATCCAGCCACCAGGGGCTCTACTCCACCTTTTGTCATAGCACCAGCAGCGGGATCTACAATGGCATCTATAGCTACATAAGCAGTTTCCACACCAGTAGCAGATCCTGCCATCGCCCGAGCTCAGGCAGAATAGGATAAGAAAGACAAGTATGCCTATCATCTAATCAAGCAGAATGTGCAAGATGTCATGCTAGGACAGGTCAACACAGTCAAGACATCGAAAGAAGCATGGGATATGTTCATAGCTCTCTACAAGTCCAAGGACACATCCAGGATTCTCTTACTGAGAAACCAGATCAACCAGAGTTTTTGCAATAGCAGAAAACCAGTCATGCTTATGTACTCCGTGTAAAAGACTGCAACAATCAACTTGCAGTAGTAGGAGAGACTATGAACCCCGCAGAAATGGTTCAAGTAATCCTGAATGGACTAGGAGAGGGATACGAGAATCTAGCCTAGAGTATTGCCATTCAACGGAAAATTCCGACACTTGAAGAACTTCAGTCAGTCCTACTTGGTGAAGAACTCAAGACATAGGCAATTCAAGCACCCAAAGGTCATTCTAATGATCAGGCATTCACAGCTTCAGACAGAAGTAGAGGCAGAGGTAGATCATATCAGAAAAGTGGTCATCATCAGCAAAGTCAAAATTAGCATCAGCATCAACATCAGCATCATCCTCAGCAACATCAGAATAAGCAAAGAGGAAATCATTCCAATCGAGGAAGATTTTAAGGACGAGGGAATGCATCCACCAACGTGTCAAACATTCAGTGCAACTACTGTCACAAGTTTGGACACTATGAAAGAGATTGCCGCAAGAAGCAGTACGACCAAGGCGGTCAATCCAACAATAATCAAGGGAATTTCTGTGGCAGAGGAAATCATTGTGGTGGACATTCTAGTCACAGTCATTTTGCAAATGAACATGGGAATATGCTTCTTGCAAACGAGGAAATGCAACAAATTGATACAGTGTGTACCTAAACACTGATTTAAATCCCAAAGAGGATTTCAGCTATCAAGTCGACCAAGTGGAACAGGATCCTTGGTATATCAACAGCGGTGCATCATCTCACATGACAAATCATCAGGAATGCTTCACATAAATGAAACCATTAGAAGGTCAGAAAAATGTCATCTGCATAGCAAACAATACACGAATCCAGTTCAAGGGACAGGTGTTATCCCTATGAACAATTTCACTGGTACGAAAGGACTGGTGAAAGATGTGGTCTATGTTTCGAAGCTTAGCAAGAACCTCTTGTCAGTAGGTCAAATGATGAAACACAATTATCGAGTCATCTTCAATGGAGATGAATGCACTATCAGAGATAAATCCAAAAGATGTCAGCTAGTAGCAAAAGGTGTCAAGGAAGGACGCTTGTACAGAATGCTAGCTACAGTACCAGATAAGCATGCCATGTCAGCTCAATCGCAACAGATGCCACTATCTGCAAAATGGCACAAGAGATATGGTCATGTCAACTTCAAGTACTTGTTAGATCTCAGGAATTAGAATATGGCAATTGGGATTCCAAAGCTACAGTGTCTTGGAAAGGTTTATGAAGCATGTTGCTTCGGTAAACAAAAGCGAACCAATTTCGATAGAAGTACCTCTCGTGCACGAGGTATTCTTGATTTGATTCATACAGATGTATGGGGTTATGCCAAGACCCGCAACATCAATGGTTCACTTTACTACTTGACTTTCATCGACAACTACAGTAGATATTGTTAGGTATACTTTCTGAAAGAGAAATCTGAAGTGTTTTCCAGATTTCAAGAATTCAAAGCCATGGTAGAAAACTAAACAGGCAGAAAGATCAAAGCCATGAGATCAAATAGAGGAGGTGAATACATGTCTTCAGCATTTATGAACTTTTGTAGAAAACACGGCATTCGAAGACAATTCACATGTGCAGATACATCTCAACAGAATGGAAGAGCTGAAAGGAAGAATGGGACTTTAGCAGACAGTGCTAGAGCAATGCTTAGTGAAAAGCATCTTCCAAATTAGTATTGGGCAAAAGCAATTGTTGAGATATCGAGCTCCACTCATGATATGCCAGGGTGACCGTTGTGCATTTATGTCATCGACTTGTTAGCTACAGATGCGGTCGGTACACCGCCCATGAATAATAGCTGGATGACAGCTATCCTTATGTACTCTAGTTCGTGGCTCAGTTAGTATGCCACCTTAGTTAGCTGAGTTTGGTTTGAGACCCACATATAGGGTTCTTCTATTTCTTTGTATGAGAGTTCTTTTGGCTTCCACAACTAAGAAGAGGAAAATTGTTTTAAGCCTCCACCTTTGTGTGTATTCCCCCATTGTGTATGTGAGAAAGCTACAAGTGAGACTCCTTCCTTCTCTCCCACTATCTTCAAGAATATGCAGCAAACTCAAGAAAACCAATCCTTTAGAGGAGGACGTGGTAACTCTAGAGGCAGGGGGAGCCAAAGAGGTCGTGGTGGATGGCAGAGAGGCCAAAATGCAAACAGAAATGTTGAATGCTACTATTGTGGTAAAATGGGTCATATGGCTAAACACTGCTACAAAAAGCAGAATGACATCATGGATGGAAAATTGTAGCAAGGGAATTATGCATCTTCTAGTAGACACGGTGATGACAGAAATGAGCATTTGTTTATGGTGCAACACATGACCAATTCTGTGAAAAGTGCAGAAGAAAGCAATGATGTGTGGTATGTTGACTGAGGTGCATCAAACCACATGATAGGTCATGCCGAATGGATGCAGGATGTAAGGAAAATGGAAAGACTAGGATTTGTGGAGACTGGTGATGATACTGCACATCCTATTGTGCAGATTGGTAAAATTCCTTTGTCTATGCAGGATGGGAAAAAGAAATACCTATCTGATGTATTTCATGTCCCGAATATCACCAAGAACCTGGTTTCCATTGGTCAAATGGTTGAGCAGGGCTTGCAGGTCAGATTTAATCCTCATGGATTCTTTGTTGAGGATATGAAAAATAATGGTCGCTTGATAGCAAAAGGAAAGAAGAAGGGCAGGATGTTTACGTTGGATGCAGACATGCCTGAATTGAGTGTAGCAATGTTTGCACATGGGACCGGTGTTGTTGCAGATATAATTATATCTGTCATAAACACATTGGTCATGTTAATGTACAGTGACTTAAATCAATGCAAGCCCAAAATATTGTTGCAAGATTTCCTAAATTCAAGGTTGCAGAAATGCATAAAGATATGTGAAGCCTGTCAATTTGGAAAATAGGCAAGGAAATGATTTCCTAGGCATGTTCAAGAGAGTAAGAAGCCATTGGAATTAATCCACTCTGATGTGTGGACTACTAAAGCTACATCTATTGGAGGCTGTCATTATTTTGTCACTTTTATTGATGGCTACAGCAGAAAAGTTTGGGTGTATTTTATGAAAAAGAAAAGTGAAGTGTGTGGGCATTTCAAAGCTTTTAAAGCTATGGTTGAAAAAGAAACAGGCCTGCAAATAAAATGCCTAAGGTCAGATGGAGGGGGAGAGTACCTCTCAAATGAGTTTGCAAGGTTCTTGCAGGAGCATGGCATAAAGGAGCAATATTCATGTAGTCATACCCCACAGCAAAATGGACTTGCAGAAAGGAAAAACAGGCATATTGGAGAGGTATCTCGGGCCATGCTAAATGAAAAAGACCTACCAGCTTATAATTGGGCTGAAGCAGTTGCTACAGCAGTTTACATAATGAATAGGACTCCCACTACAGCAATACATGGCATGATGCCAGAGGAGATGTATACTGGTAAGAAACCAGATATTTCTCATTTGAAAATTTTTGGTTGCATTGCCTATGTTCATGTGCCAATGTTGAGGTCCAAGTTGGATCCAAAAGCTAAGAAGTGCATCTTTATTGGTTATTCTCTGTAGCAAAAAGGGTATAGATGCTATAACCCTTCTACTCGTAAGTTTACAGTGAGTAGAAATGTTGTTTTTTATGAGATGAGCAGCTGGTATAAACCAGTAAATGTGATTGATGATGTAGATGCACAAAATGGTAATGTTGCATAGAATTCACAGCAGTAATCACAAAATATTAGTGGACCTGCAGTGTCCTCTAGTAATGGTTCACATACTTCGCCATGGACACGTAGATTGAGATCAGGAGAATCTCCTCAAAGCAATGCAGATAGTGGTATGCAAGTATCACGAAAAGGAAAAGAGAAGGTAGATTAGCCCATGTTTGATGTGAATCTAGGTCACTCTTATGTGGATGGTGGATCCAGTGGCTCAAAACAGAGCATTGATGATGAGTTGGGTATTCCTTCTATTGTTACACCTAGAGTAAGGAAGACCAGGGATGTTTTGAGAGCACCTGAAAGTGAACCTATTTTGCGTAGGTCTACCAGAGCTAGGTATCCTGTGGATAGGCTGAAATATGATGGATTTACAGCCATTCACTATGCCTATATGGTCAAAGTGATACAGGAACCAGAACCCACTTCTTTTGAGCAAGCAATGGGAAAAGAAAAATGGGAGAAAGCCATGGATGAAGAAATGGATGCCTTGGAAGCAAATGCTACATGGGAATTGGTTCCTTTGCCTAAAGACAAGAATGCAATTAGCTGTAAGTGGGTTTATAAGGTGAAGCACAATGCAGATGGTTCTGTGAACAGATACAAGGCAAGATTAGTTGTCAAGGGGTATGCAAAAACATATGGGATTGATTATGAAGAAACATTCAGCTCGGTTGCAAGGATGGCAACCGTAAGAGCAGTCATTGCTATGGCTGCATCAAAGGGATGGTCGTTACATCAGATGGATGTAAAGAATGCCTTCTTGCATGGTGATTTGCAAGAAGAGGTCTTTATGGAGCAGCCACCAGGTTATGTTCATGCTATTCATCCTGAGTTTGTTTGCAGGTTGAAGAAAGCCTTATATGGCTTGAAGCAAGCACCTAGAGCATGGTCTGACAAGATAGGACAATATCTTGTCACTATTGGCTTTTAGATTTCCAAGGCAGATTTCTCACTTAATGTGAGAAAAACAGAGAAAGGTATTATGCTGCTTGTCATTTATGTTGATAATTTGATCATCACAGGTGATAGTGATGAAGATATCCTTCATGTGAAAATGCTATTGAAGCAGAAGTTTGAGATGAAGGATTTGGGAGAGCTACGTTATTTCTTGGGCATTGAGGTGATTAGATCACCAAGTTGGATACGGCTCTTGCAGAGGCAGTATGGATTGGACATGCTGTCCAAATATGGGATGGCAGGCTGTAAGCCTATTTCAGTTTCTTTGGAGCAGAATGTGAAGCTGAGCGCAGATGCAGGTGAGCTTCTGGAAGACCCTACTATGTACAGGCGCATAGTAGGAAGTTTGATTTATATGAGTATTACCAGGCTAGATTTGAGCTATGCTGTTGGATTGGTAAGTCAGTTTATGCAGGCTCCAAGAAAACCGCATTTGGATGCGGGTAGATGCATACTCAGGTATGTGAAGTCCACATTGCAGTATGGACTATTTTATGAGACTGGGGTTCAGATACAGTTGCATGGATACACTGATGCTGATTGGGCTGGTAGTATTTCTGATAGACGATCTAGCAGTGGATATGTGTTTTCTTTTGGGAGTGCTGCAGTCACTTGGAGCAGCAAGAAACAGCCTACAGTTGCCTTGGCGAGCACAGAGGCTGAGTACAGGGGTGCAACAATGGCTGCATGTGAGGTAGCTTGGTTGCATAAGCTACTTTATGATATGCATCAGTCTACAGATGGTCCAGTTGTCATTTATTGTGACATCATGAGCAGTACACCCTGCAAATAACCCAGTCTATCATGCTAGAACAAAGCACATTGAGGTGCATTATCACTATGTGTGGGAGAAGGTTTTACTAGGTCTTATTGATCTAGTTTATGTCAGCACAGAGGATTAGGTAGCTGACATATTCATGAAGGCATTGGGCACAGAGAAGCTACGCAAGTTCAGAGAATGATACAAAGCCAGACTAGTTGCAAAAGGATTTGCACAGCAATATGGTCAAGATTATGATGAGACATGCTCCAGTAGCAAAGATGGATTCCATACGGTTCTTGATATCACTAGTGACACTCAACAAATGGAATGTGTATCAACTCGATGTCAAGAATGCATTTCTCAATGGTTACCTAGACGAGGAAGTCTACATGCAACAACCAGCAGGTTATGTTGAACTAGGAAAGGAGAATAAGGTTTGCCATCTCAAGAAAAGTCTCTATGGCTTAAAGCAAGCACCCAGAAGTTGGTACAGTAGAATCAACAAGTATTTTGCTAATCTAGGATACATGAAATCCAATGCAAATCATACTCTCTACTACAAAGTTCAAGGGGAAGACATTACTATTGCACTTTTGTACATAGATGATCTGATTGTGACAGGAAGTAAGGATAGATTCATCAAAAAATTGAAAGAAGACTTATCTGTAGAGTTCAACATGATAGATCTTGGACTTACGCACTATTGTCTTGGAATTGAGTTCTGGAGAGATTCAGATAGCACATTCATGAGTCAACTCAAGTATGTTGACAATCTCCTGAAGAAGTTTCATATGGCAGATTGCAAGATTGCAGCCACTCCCATGGAACAGAGTTTGAAACTTCCTAAAGATTCAGAAAAGCCTACAGTCAATGACAGGTACTATAGGCAGCTCATTGGATTTCTTATATATCTGAATATCACTTGGCCGGATATTTGTTATGCAGTAAGCTCACTAGCATAGTTTATGGCAAATCCAAAACAGTCTCACTGGAATGCAACCAAAAGAGTCTTGAGATATATCAGAGGTACAAGACAGTTTGGGATAGAATACAGAGGAAGTCATCCACGGTTGCATGGATATTGTGACATTGACTATGCCGGAGATCATGAGACTAGGAGATCGACACAAGGATATGCATTTTTCCTTGGTCAAGGTGCTATATCATGGTTCTCAAACAAACAGCCAACTGTTTCTTTGTCTTTGACTGGAGTAGAATATAGGGCACTCACTACAGGTGCATGTGAGGCTATATGGCTCGGAAGACTATTGTCAGAAACAGATTACTTTGATGAGTCAAAGCCAACAACAATATATTGTGATAATCAATCGGCTCAAGCATTGGCCAAGAATCCAGTATATCACTCCAAGACAAAGCACATTGATGTCAGAGAGCACTTCATTAGAGAAAGAGTGCTACTTGGTGACATCACAGTGCAGCATTGTGATAGTAAAGAAAATGTTGCAGACATCTTTACCAAACCACTCGGTAAAGAGCTATTCGAGAAACACTGACTAGCTCTTGGTTTGACGCAGAGGAAGGACATTCCCATTAAAGGGGTGTGATGGAATGTATTGCTCAGTCCTTCTTCGATTCTCGAGAATCATCATCTTGAGGGAAGGCCTACTTCATGATGCCGATCTTGAGAGAAGGTGTTGAGAGTTCACACTCAACATCATGTGATCACGTGTGCATAGCACCATCATGTGATCATATGTGCATAGCACTAACCTTATAGAGTGCTATAAAGGAAAGGGTTAGATCCCCTAACCCTAACCCTAAATGGGTTTTGTATATATTCTATTTTTTAAACTAAATCTAGTGTACAATTAGTCATTTGTGGTGTGCTCTCTAGCTGTGCCCTCTCTCCTCCTCTCGAGTCTTCTCCTCTCCCCTCTTCATATTTTGTCACTATGTGAAATAAGTTGGATGCTAGGTCAACATGAGATTCTTGCTATCTCAAAGATTGTTATGAGCAATGATGAAGACTAAGGGAGGGCTAGATTGAAAGTTTTCTGAGACATGATGCAAGCCTGAAAGTTTGTTGAGACCTGATGCACCAAATGCACCTCCACCAGGATTGAAAGTTTGTTGAGACTTGACGCACCAACTGCACCTCCACCAGGATTGAAAGTTTGTTGAGACCTGATGCAGGCCTGACGCTTGCTGAACGAAAAAGGAAATCACATGGCCGCTCTCCTCTTTAGACATAAATCTTTCTCGTTGCTGTAACCTGCCCCTAGCGGTGCTAACAAAAAGATGATATATTCTATATACTTGCATTCACTCAGTAATTGTAAAAGTTGTGGTCTACATGTAGGTTGAAACCTCTCTTGTCCGGTACATGTTTTTGCTTGACGATAAATCATAAGATTTTTACCACTTTCTAATATAGCTTCACATGACATCACTTTAGATCTTTGATACAAAGTAAGCTAAGTGTGCTTTTACTAACTAGTGAAATATAGATTTTTTATACAAAGTTAGCTACTTGAGCTTTTACTAACTAGTGAAATCATGAACATTATCATGGTATTCCTTTCTTCTCCCTTACTTTGAGACTTTAAAATCAAAATTGCAACAATAATGCAATGCATAATATTGCAACAAGATGAATACATTGTGGAGTGATATCAATATTGGTAGAGCATTTATCATGAATGCATTTTCATGCCTTGTGTTGACAAGTTGTAGGAACTCTTGCAAATTTTGTGATTGTTTTCATGTGAGTAATCAAAACTTTAATATATGATGTACTTTGGACTCATGGTAGTTGAAGAATGGCATTTGTACCTTGATACTTCATTTTGCTGACCATGCTTGTGTTCTATTTTTTATTAATCTTTGAGATTTATTCGGTGTCAAATTGCTTTTGAAACCATGCCAAAAGTATCTATGATTTATCCTTGATAGGAGCTTCGAAGGCAGTTAAGGGATGCATAATAAAAATGTTTGATTATACGGTTAATTACGTACAACCCAATAACATATGCTTGAAGTCAATGAGCTTCCACTTTAAACGTGGAATGGCACTCTTTCATAATGGATTCCAAGTGTAGATTTAAAAAGCATACAACTAATAATTTTAATAATGTCTATTCTAATAGTTTTTATGAAGGACACAAATTTTTAAATAAATAGTGTTGAACAGATGCGGAAAGTTTGGTAAGGGATGGGAAGGGTAGTGCACAAGATATTAACTTGGAAGCAAATTTCAATAGGCGGCATATAAAAACCTAGCTCCTTCAAAAGGTGAACTCAGGGATGAGGCGAGAAGCTATAACTTTTGAAAAAAGTGTGGGTGTAAGTTGCAGGAAAAGCTGGTCCTCAAAACGTGATGCTAAAGAATGTTCGGAAGGAAGAAATTGAAGGCAGCAGAAATTGAAAACTAAGGTTGGTCGGTTTAAAGGGAGGGGAGGAAGTCCTAAAGGGCGGTTGGGTCAAAATAAGCATAGACCTTAGGTACTAGGATGATGAGTACTGAATGATGATGGCCATGGGGACGGCACGCGTGGCAAAGGGGGAGAACCATACCAGGTGACAACATGTGACACTGTGGACGAGTACAAGGAGAGGACTTATGCTGACTAAGGGGGAGTCGTCTGTCGTGGTCGTCCACCTGTCAAAAATGGAGACAAGAATTCACAGAAAAGGCTCTTGTTGGCAGGGATGTGGCAAGCGGGAGTGCAAAGCGGACATTGACTTGTAAAAAGGCACTTCGTTTTTCGCTGTCGGCCAGAAAAGAAAATGCGGCCAGCGAGAGCGACCCGTGAAACGGCGCGTGCGCTCCATTGTGCGTCCCGTGGATGTCACGGGGGAGCTAGTAGTTATTCGTCCGTGACGGACACGTCTGAAGGAACTGTAATCGATCGATTGACACGTCAGCAAGAGCGTGAGAAAGAACTTTGGGAGACAGATTCACGGGCGGTTACAGCAGTTCGTGATGGACACGTCGGCAAGAAGACGCGGGCGGAATAGCCAATAATCGACGGACACGCCCGCAAAAACCTTGGAGATGAATACTCGATGGACACGAGCCTGGGAACGGAAAGTTAGGAGACACATTCCATCGAGGGGGGGTCGTCGACATGGACGGGTGGCGACTTTGAAGAAGGGCATGACTGCTGTTCAGGTGGATAGAATGGTTGCGGGTTGCGGTGCTGCGTTTTCCGGGGTCGAAAAGACTCCAAGGCCATGGGGATTGGGGAAACCAAGCCAGAAGAGGAGCTTGCAGAAGAAGAAGCCGAGCAGAGCCTTCTTCCAAAGTTCCAAGTTCCAACCCACACGGCAGAAAGTCGTCCCTCAGAAAAACCAGTGAACAGAGCTTCATCCCCTACGTAATAGCAGAGCTTGTTCCCTTGCACACAACGGACATAGCAGAGCTTCTTTCCCCGGACAACCCACATATCAGAGCTTGTTCTCTTACACAACGGACAGAGTAGATCTCCTTAACCCAATTAGCTGAGCTCCACGTCCAGCCCATAAAGCACTAAAGCTCCTTTCCCCTGCACAACCCCCAAGCCTTATTGTAGTAGAGCTCCTTTGCCCTGCACTGCCCACGTAGCAGAAGAGCTCCAAAGCTTCTTCCCCTCCATCACAACCCAAAAGTCGTTCCTCTGCACAATTCACATAGACCCAAATCAGACAGAACGGCTTCCCCTGCAAAACCCACATCCCAAATCGAGCCCTTTGAGAGCAATGCCACCTTGGCCAGCTGCATGCTCCCCTTCCCCTTCACCTTCCCCTGCACTAGCAATACTAGTAGTAGCAGGAGCACCCAGCCATGTCCCTTCCCCTCCTCCTCCTCCTCTGCTTCTCCATCCTCCTGCTCTCCCCTTCCATGGCCTCCCATTGCCCTCCCAGTGAACAGCAGCTCCTCCTCTCCTTCCAGCTCTCCCTCCCCTACTCCAATTACTCCTCCTGGCTCTGGGATCCCAACACTGATTGCTGCTTCTGGCGTGGTGTCTCCTGTGGACTCCCTCCCAACTCTTCACTCCCTTCCCTTCGAGTTACTGGCCTCTCTCTTCCCTCCCTCGGCATCAGAGCTCCCATCCCTCCCTCTCTGGGTAACCTCACCTTCCTCCTCTCCCTCAATTTGTCCCACAACCAGTTCTATGGTCGCATCCCCCCCGAATCGGCTTCCCTCGTCCACCTCCGAATCCTCGACCTCAGCTACAACAATCTGTCAGGTCCTCTCTCTGTTTTCGAAAGTTTGCCTTCCTTACAGTCCGTCAATATCTCCAATAACGGCCTCTCGGGAAGCTTGCCAGCTTTTGGCAACTTCACGAATCTGGAGGAGTTTAACGCAGGGGGGAATGGGCTGTCAAATAACCTCATAGCGGATGTTTGTCAGCACGCAACCAAACTCCGCGCCCTCAATCTCTCCTTCAACAATTTTGACGGAAGGCTCCCATATGGTTTTGGGCTATGCGCGAACCTGCAGGAGTTGGATCTGAGCTTCAACACTTTATTGGGTTCTCTTCCAGATGATCTTTACAGTGCCACTTCTTTGTCAATTCTCCATCTAAGTTTCAACAACTTTACCGGTTCGCTGAAAGACGGCATCGGCAACTTGACAAATCTCCAACAGTTGTCGGTCTGCGATAATAACCTGTCTGGGGTTTTACCGAAAACTTTATCCCGAAACTCCAAGCTAGTTACTCTTAGTCTTGGTACGAACTACTTCACAGGCTCTATTGATGTGGATTTCGCGAACATGACATTCCTGGAGGAATTAGATCTGAACACCAATCTGTTCAATGGTTCCATTCCATCCTCGCTCGAATCCTGTACCTCGTTACGTGTTCTTAACCTTGCCGTAAACGATTTGACCGGGAACATTCCCACTGGACTGAACTTCCTGAAGAATCTCACAACCGTGTCTCTCTCAACAAATCGGCTCAATGGAAGCCTCTTTTCTGTTCAAAACAGTGAAAATTTGGTGAGCCTCGTCCTCACCAAAAATTCTTTCACGGAACCTCTCCCGTCAACTTTCAATGGGTTCTTTAACCTGCAGGTTCTAGCTCTTGGCTTTCTCAATCTGAATGGGATCATTCCAGCTTGGCTGCAGAACTGCACGAAGCTGCAAATCCTGGACTTGTCGTGGAACCGACTCGAAGGAAAACTCCCGGATTGGTTGGGGAGCTTTCAACACTTAATATACTTGGAACTGTCAAATAATTCTTTCAGTGGCATGATCCCTTCACAGCTCTTTACCTTGACATCGATGATGCACAAGGACAACAACATGACAGGTTTGCAACCTGATATGGATACTCTGTCTGTGAAGCGTCAAACTGACTCACCTGACCGGACGTACAACAAACCGAAGGCCTTTCCTCCATCAATCTACCTCTCCCACAATCAGCTAATCGGTGGTATTCCTTTTGAGATTGGCCTACTCCAAATGCTTGTCAATCTGGATTTGAGCCACAACCATTTGACTGGACACATTCCAGCGTCGCTTGCCAATGTGACAGGCTTAGAGATCCTCGACTTGTCATACAACGAGCTTAATGGATCCATTCCCGAAACTCTAAATAGGCTGACGTTTCTTGCGAGTTTTAATGTCTCATACAATAATCTCTCTGGCAAGATTCCTTCCGGAAATCAGTTTTCAACTTTTTCGAATAGTAGCTACGAAGCTGATACAGATCTGTGTGGCTATCCTCTCTCACTCAAGTGTGGGAATCATAGTATGCCTAATGGGAATCATAGTATGCCTAATGTCAATTCTAATGTATATTCATTAAGAAAAAAGACCAAGATTGCTCTTTTGGTGTCTGTCTGTGTCGGTTTCGGGATAGCCATGCTGTTGGGTACTGGTTTCTTCTTCGTCCTTTCTGGAAGAACTGCTGTCCATCAAGATAGCTCAAGGGAAATTGGTACTTCCGAGAGCCTTTCCGGGGCATACAATGTATCTCTGGAGCTGTTTCACAACCATCAGAAGCTTACTGTTGGGGAGTTATTTAAAGCAACCAACAATTTCGATTCTGCAAATATTGTAGGGTGTGGAGGGTTTGGTCTTGTCTATAGGGCAGACCTGGGAGATGGCTCGCGGCTTGCGATTAAAAAACTCACAGGAGATGGTGGCCAAATAGAGAGGGAATTCAGAGCAGAGGTGGACGCTCTTTCGAAGGCTCAGCACAGGAACCTGGTGCCTTTGCAAGGGTATTTTCACATTGGGAATGACAAACTTCTGATCTACTCTTACATGGAGAATGGAAGCCTTGATTACTGGTTACACGAGAGAATTGATGGGTCTGCCCGCCTTGACTGGCAGACTCGGCTGAAAATAGCCCAAGGATCTGCTACCGGGTTGGCATATTTGCATCAGATTTGCAATCCCCACATTGTCCATCGAGACATAAAATCTAGTAATATATTGCTAGATGAGCAATTTGAAGCCCATCTCGCAGACTTTGGCCTGGCCAGGTTGATGATGTCGACCCAGACACATGTGACTACAGAACTAGCCGGAACATTGGGCTACATCCCTCCTGAATATGGTGAAGCTTTGAATGCCACTCCTAGAGGTGACGTTTACAGCTTTGGGGTGGTTCTTCTTGAGTTGCTAACAGGCAGGAGGCCAGTGGATGTCTGCAAGCCAAGAGAATCTGCAGATCTTGTAGGTTGGGTGCAACAAATGAGGCAGACCAACAAGTTAGATCAGGTATTTGACAACTTGTTGCAAAACAATTGTTATGAAGAGCAGATGCGACAAGTACTAGATGTGGCATGCTTGTGCATCAACCGAGATCCTCTCAAAAGGCCGGTGATAAAGGATATTGTTATGTTGCTAGATGAGGTGGATAGCACGAGCAAGTCAACAAATAGCCATCCACTACTTTAAACGATCGGGGCTCTTTTCAGATTGCTTAGCCATCTGAATTCCAGGACAGCCTGGTGTAAGCAAAATTTAATGCCGACTTTTCCACAGCTGCTCCCTGGTTGACCTCTGTTCCAACTCAAAGTAAATGGTAAGGGTTTGCAGCTGTTGAGGATCGAATGAGAGGTCTGCTGCAAACAAAGAAAATGCCATTTTGCAAGGAAGGGAAGACTAGTTTATTTCTGCCCAGTGTATCGTTTCTACAATGCATCCACGCAGGATCATTCGTCAAGGTCGTTTTTTGATGCCAATGGTGGAGTCTACTGTGGGAGTTTGATATTTTGAAATTCTTTTATATCTTGTTAATCAAATGCTTCATATGCTTAGTGACGTTTACGGTTTACCTTCATCAATCTTCATCTAATTCCGACTTCTTGATGCACGTAAAACTCTCTTTTATAAAAAACCAATGCATTTGAGTATGTTTGACTTCTTTGCAGAGTCTGCATTATAGCTGATAGTAAAGGGAAGCAGAAGATGATATGACACTTCACAGATAACCAAAAGTAAGCGAACAGTAAACATGGTTATCGACAGGAAATCAAGGTTTTGAATTGATGGTATCATTACAATAAGTTACACGATTATGGGAATATTATACATCAATCGATGATCTGATAACTATGCATAAGCGCTTGCAGAAGAGATGACATTAACAAAGTATCTCTGTAATTTGAGAGCTCTATTTTTGGGAATGATTGTAGTAGTAACTGGCATCCAGTACGGTGTAAGTTCATCATGAGAGAGAGAGAGAAAGAGAGAGAGAGAGAGAGATGCTAAAGCTTGCATCCATTAGTGCCTTTCTCCACTTTTGAAGCTATTTTGTACATGATGTCAAGCCTGGGGTTATGATGGTTGATTAAATGCTTGTATGCCTATCAAAAGAAACATATTAAGAACGCACGCTCAATTTCTAGTCCCATGTTCTCTTTAGTTTCCACAATGGCAAGTTAAAGGAACTGTGCATCCAGAAAAAATATACATTCTTAAGTTTTGAGGAGACTAAAATGTACAAGTTTGATATATGGCAAGGCTTCTCTTCTACTTTGAATTGCTATTGGCACCAGAACTACATGCCTAATAGTGGCAATTATCATTCGTGAACATGATTCTCAATATACTGTTTTGGCTGAGGCCATGGCTGGCAGTTATCTCATTGGCATTTAGATCCGTGAGGTTATCTCGTACAATTTAATGTGTACATACCTACTTATATATTCTAGATCATGGGCTAGTTTGGGCCTTGCAACTGATTGAGTACACATTTAAGTGGCAATGTAAATTTAAGTCACTCTTATTGTGGATCATGAAGGTATGGAAGTAATCTAGAGGGGACGAGCTATCCAATTCAAGAAGAATGCTTCATTTTTGGAAAAGAGCAACGTGCATGAGTGTTTACATGCAATATCCATAGGATTCTATGTAACTGGCCTGCCTTGAGTATAGTCATTTTAAAATATACATTGTCTAGGCAAGGTCAGAAGTAAATATCATGGATACATTGTTCAAGGGGTAGATGATAGTGTGCTGAGCTGCAAAATATAATTTTCTACCCTCACACATACTTATCCTAACTGGCCATAGTTGTCATAGGGAGTGTACACATTCTCATGTAAGTGAGATTCACATTGTGGCGACCAATAATCGTGCTAGGGGTAAGTGGTGATGGGTGGAGTGTCAATTGTGCAATCCTAAATGCTAGTATTTTATCTTATACCAGCAAAGGTCTATGTTTAGTGCATGACTACAAAAGCTCCAATGAAAACTAAAGCATTTTCATATGCATCTACACGTTTCAATTGTCAAATGCGCAATAAGACATTGTTTTGATGAGAGCATGGCTAGCACACTAAACCACCTTGTCCCAGACAAATAGCACTTCTTATCTTCTTACTACATATATTAGGGAGAGGATCCATGTGGAGCATTCTGGAGGTTTGGAGAGTGGAGGAGGGAGGTTCACAGGAGGTTCGGGAAAGGAGGAAGAGGCTCGGAGGATCAAATTGCCATGTGATAAGTGCGATAGGAGACTGACCAAACGATTGTGTAGTCTGTGATCCATCATGGAGATCCAGCCATCTGTTTAGTGTGCAGATTTGACAGCACAGTAAGATGACTCAGAGGCAGGAAGACAATGTGAGGGCAAACTGCGTGGCGCGCGCGGACCTGATGATGCGGCGTCTACAGATGGGTTCATGCAAAGTGCATACTGTTGGAACGGGTTCATGGCATGATGTCGCGCCAACTTGACTTGCATCGAAAAAAATAACGGTGAGTTGATGATGTGGCGTGCATGCATGCATGCGGGGTTCATTCTTGATGATGTTGCACACAGAAGATGGTGACCGGGACTTAAACTTGATGATGTGGCACGTGCATAGCATACAACATAGTTGATGATGTGGCATGCATACAAACGATGGCAGCCAAAAATACGTACATACATATATAATAATACATAGGTTTATATTCTATTATTTTAAATAAATAAATAAATATATATATATATATAATTTATTTATTTATAAATATAATTATAAAATTGATTAAGTGCATGATTGAAGCTAAAATGAGAAGATAAAAGAGAAAAATGATGGGCCTCTTAGGTCAAGATTAGTGAAGCTTATTTAGATGCAAATGCCCTATTAAAGGGAAGAAAAAAAGCAAAGGGGGCCGCAATTTCCTGACGGCCGCGATATCGCGGTCTCCAATGGAAAGATAGGCAGCAATGCATGGGATTCAACTTTTAAATTAATCAAGAAATGATGGGCATATGAGAACTAAGATTAGTGTAGCTTATTTAGATGCATGGGCAAAGTGTACATTATAAACACAAAGGTTAGTGCAGTGATATAACCATCTAACTAAATTTTCTTCTCTCTAACGTACCAAGTCGCACTCAAGCTGCAGTGCCAAGTGGCACCTTGTTTTTCATTTCCTTTCCTAACACGCCAACCATACGGTAATCTCAATAGCTCTAGCATTGCCCAACATGCCAACTATACGCTAATCTTAGCAGATGCATGCCCAACAAAGTTGAGGTAGTTGCTCAGATTTGCATCATACATGGGTTTCCCCTTGGTAGAGCAATGGTTGTAGTTCACATCAGATTTAACTTAACTTGAGAACTCCACATGGCAACACATTTTGAGTTAGGTGATGCAAAGATGTAAAGAGTGTAAGTCTGGTTTGGTGGATCCCTTTTGTGTGACGTAGCACCTCTGCTATAGCTCACCTCTTGACCAGATCATCACAATTTATTTCTTTCAACTTTTGGATGAGCATCAATGAGGCATGGACTTGAGAAGTGACACACTAGCTTTAGAGAGTTTTTGATAGTCTCTCTGGCTTTAGTGGGATGTTTGAACTCCGTGGCTACCTTGGCTTCAAGAGATGAGGAATTTTTGGACTCAGATAATAAGCAAGACATTCATCCTGATCCATATGGGCCTGTCCTTCACCTACCTCATACCCATCAACTTCAATGTCTCCTTCCCATTCAACTTCTTGGGCAGTGGTGGATCTTTCATTTACCAATGATATGGGCAAGCAATTGGTGTCTTGGACCAACTTTTAAAGATGGAAGATGTAGGACATGAGGTTAATGCCGATTTCAAAGTAGAATTTATTTTTTCTATGGGAACATCATCGGTCAATGCCAATTGGTTCCAAGAATTCTTATTGAAGTCGTTAACCATTTGAGTACTTAGTGGTGATTCTTTTGAATAAGATGGCTACCAAAGTTTCTATTGGAGTATTTCAAAAAGTGGAATATTTTAAGATCTATTCAATTCAAGCTATAACACTCAAGAGGAAAAAGAGGAAGTTGAACATTTAAGTCAAGAGGAGCTTGAGAAATGTGAAGAAGGAAAGAATCCAAACTAGAGTGCTTTTGTTATATTTTGAGATAAGTAAATGGCTTTCTCAACTATGTGTATGAATATTTTTAAATAGTTTGTTTTAATAATGTGTATGAATATTTTTGAATAGTTGGTTTTAATATTTGAATAACCAATATCAACATAAAGGTGGTGTATATTTTTTAAATTTTCTTTTAGTGTTTTAACGTATTTTTCAATAATTTCTTTTCATAATGACTAGATGGTGTCTAAGTGAAATAGTTAGTTTTAAAAAATTTTCCCTCAATATAAACACTAAAAGGGTGTACATGTACACCTCCTCTGGGTGAATTAAAATACCAATTTGAAAAGGCTTTATATGTACACTCTTTTCAATTAAAATACCAATTTGAAAAGGGTATATATGTACCACCTCTGGGTGAATTAAAATACCAATTTGAAAAGGGTGTATATGTATACTACCTCTTTGTGAGAACACTTACCTTTTCATTTTCCAAGGATCAAATTTACTATATGCAAGTAGGTGCAAAGTATTGGCTTAATTATTTTAATTACTTTATGGAAGTGTAAAGTATTGGCTTAATTATTTGACTTTTATATTTTAATAGTGACCATTACCACCAACTTTCTCTGAGGGAGCACTTATCTTTTCATGACTCTAATGATCAAAATCACTCTATGCAAGTAGATGTCTAAAGTTTCAAGAAATATTGCAATATTTGTTTTCAAATGTATGGGAACAAAACCATGGGGCTATGATATCAAAAAAATTGGACTTTTATTTAGTCCAGATCTAAAATTAGACTTTGCTAAAGTCCAATTTTTTTTAATATAGTGTTGACCAAAGGCCAAAGTTTGAAGGAAGAAGAACATTGACCAAAGTAGTAGATGAGAGAAAATCAAAGGCTAGAACCCACGACTGTTTGAGGGTAAAGCTAAAGACTAATGACCAGGAGCCAAAGAAGGGCCGAAGATAGTGAAGGGGATCATGGACCCGACATAAGTGCAAAGCGAGGAAGCTAGCATGAAGGAGATATGAGATTTGAGGGATATGGCCTATAAAACTAGAAATAATGCCTATAAGCACTGACCAAGTTTACCATGATATTGCAAGATCAAAAGAAGGCTAGTAGCAAGAACATTATTGAAAGGTGTCTTTGCAATTGTAGGGTCATGGAAAAGAGAGCACACCAAACAAGGTGCTGGTTGGAGGGTCGCGCAGAGTATACACTAATGTAGATGGAGGTTGATGTTAAGGTTGCAGCTTCGGCCTTGCATGTGGGTGGCTAGGAGAGTGGAAGGTGCAAATATTCTAGTTGCTCACAGAGGCTCATCCCTGAGTTGTAAAATCTTTTAGTCCCCTTGAGGAAAATATAATAGGAGGATTTTGCTAGGCAACCAATATGTTTAATGTAGAAGCGTGATACATTGCAAGTAGCATAGAAATGTTTTCCAACCAAATGATGCAACCCTAGATCTCTCTTTCCAAACAAATTGACTTTTTCCAAGAAGATTGACTCTCTCTCTCTCTCTCTCTCTCTCTCTCTCTCTCTCTCTCTCTCTCTCGCTCGCGCTCTCTCTCTCTCTCTCTCTCTCTCTCTCTCTCTCTCTCTCTCTCTCTCCCCCTCTTCCTCTTTGCCTATCCTCTACCCTAGCAAACATGACACCTATCTATGAATACAAAATATGGGAGTAACAAAGCAATATGATTTCCCAATCAACACCTAGGGTCTTACTTGGCTCCATAGAGAAGACTATTTCTTTCAGTTATTCCAAAGAAATGGGTTCATCCAAGAAATCTAGATTAAACTTATGAATTACCTTTGGTTGAATTTCATCGTGTATTTTCTAGTAATTAAATGTTTAGTAAACACTATATCAGAGAATTTGGGAAAATCCCAATTCCCACGAGATAAAATATAGTCACTTCAAAAGTAAAATTTGATGTTTTTTATTGAATCATTAGCTCCATTGAGGACCCAAGTTTCAATTATGTTGCGGGAGACTAGACCATGCACAATACTCTCCCAATTCCTAGAACCCAAGCAACAAGCTTCCATATGTGAACATGGCCCCATGGCCAAAACATTTGTTGATTCGCTAGTGAAAGAAAGATGTTTGTTGTTTCATATGCATCGAAACCACAAACAAAATCCAATTTATAGATGTTGCGTTAGGAAGATTCATTGGAGTAAATTAAATTGCAGTATTGATATATGCAATAGGATTGTTGTAGAGCTTTGACATCCATCATATAAATGTGGTGTTTAAAAACAAAATTAAACTTGCAATAACTATCAATTTTTATTTGGTATATTAGATGTATCAAATTAATGCCAAATGCATATGTTTCTATGTTAATAAATTGTAGTATTGACATATGCAATAGGATTATGGTAGAGCTTTGACATCCATCATATAAATGTGGTGTTCAAAGACAACGTTCCATCACAATAGAGCTCGTGAAACTCTCCATCACAATAGAGCTCATGAAACTCAGAGACATGGTCTTGATAAAAACCCTTTTTTTAATTGCTTTCTTGTGCTAAATATAATCAAAACCATTGACACATAGCCAATTTTGCAACTAAATTTTGCACCACATCGTTTAACACAATCATTAATAATTCCATACTAGTATTCATACTCACAAAGTAGCTCATCTCCGAAGGTGATATCCTTTATGGTTTGCACAGTAATGTAGCCATGGGCACTCAAATCTCCTTGTGACTTTTGAGCCCAAGGTGGTAGCTTAGGGATGTATACAAATATAACATTTCTTCTTTCTTTATAATACATTGAGCTATTTATATATCCAGCAATGTTTCCATACAATACATCTCGCACAATACATTTCACATCTGTTAATGGCTCAATGAATGGATCTTCAAACATTCCATAAGTCTTCATCCTTGGGAAAAACTTGAGGAGAGATCTCCAAGTATCATAATCATACTTTGGACCATTATATACCATCAAATCTTGTTTCTTCTTGATGCTCGTATGTACAAAAAGACCATATCCTGCCCCAGGTATTGTTGATTTCTTTACTTCATAATGGATGCCATTCATTTCGAACACGTGCTCAATGGGTATGGGCAATTCATGTTTCCATAAACCATTGGATGCAGGATCAAAATTTGTAAAATTAGATAGCTCTTCAACTTTTCAGGACAATCTGCAACACCTATCATATGTTTAAAATCAAAGAATCATTCTTTTAGTGGAGGAATACAAACTCACATCACAAAGCACAGAGCATTTTTTGCACAAGGTACTAACTCAATGTCTATTAATTCTTTCACAAAACAAATTGAAACATAATGTTTTGCAAATCGAATCTAACCAAATAGTGTCCAAATATAAATCAGAATGTAGGTATGAATGTTTTAGCTGAGCATTTGTGTCTGCAACTCTAATTAACAAGATCACTCAGATTCACTAAGGGTTGTCTATGCAATAAAATCGAATCAAGTTGGCTAAGAATGCCCTTGCAGCATCAGCAGTGATTCCCCTTTCCTTGCATCCAAGAACCATAGCAAAGCGTTTTGCCTCACTATCTTTCAACAGCCCCATTTTGGCAATTTTTCCTAGCATGCATTCTTCCTCTTCATTCAATGTAACATGTTGAGCATGCACCATACTTCTTGTAGTAGGACAAGTCTCTCTCACTCTAGGTTTGGTTATAGGTGAAGCAATACCTTTCTTTGTGTCTTTTTTTGAACTACGAGTAGACATATGAGATTCGACATTCATCATTTCAAGCACTTCTTTGTTTTTTTCTTTGAATTCAAGGATCACTGGTTGAAAATAATAGAACATATCATGCCCTTTGACAATTGGAGCTTGACCAAATCTGTTAGAAGAGATGGCACTGTGCACATCTACTGCATCATCTAGCATCTGTAGGTATGGCAATAACTCAATAGAATCACCACAATCTATATCAAATTTTGTAGGGAAATGCAATTTTCTGTTGGATTAACACAACCCGTGTAAGGTGAAACGTCAATGAACACTGTTCTTACTGGTTTGCATTCCTCTTTAAAACAACACCACACTCTCATTAATGGTTTAAACTCTGCTTCCACATTCATCCTATCTGGTCGAATGATTCTACTCTTTGTATGCTTGTGGCATGCCATCATACCCCAAACCATGAAGAAATGTAACTTTCTGTTAACATGATGCTCCAAAGTGTCCAGCATGTGTTGCACCATGCCCTTTTCTCCTCCAGTGGACCAAATGCCAACATGGTAGTGATCGAGAAACCATTGTAGAAACTCTAAACACCCAGGACGGAGAACAAGCCAATGCTTCCCATTGTGCAAGCCCATATGTTTGTTTGACTTCGAAAAACAATGCTCGAGCAATAACCCTTTCAAATCTATTATCACTACTAGTCTTATTTTTGTTATCACCTCTTTTGACATTATTTCTGAGGGTGACATTATGTCTTCTCCTTTACCTTCTAAGATTTCTTCCTGCACCTTGGCTTCATACAATGACACTGCATCTTCTCCTTTACCTTCTAAGCTTGCATCCACATTTGTTAATGGAACATTAACTCCAGACATTGCATCCTCAACATTTTCAATCAACCATGTTGAGCTTGGAGCTTGCATGCTAATGTTCAAATTAGGCACATAATGAATCATTGGATCAAGTGTCACATGTACAGGCAATGCTTCTAGCGATGTGAAATTGAGATGGCCAAGATCTGTTGATAAACAAGGAAATGACATTCATGAGTAGAAACAAGCTGAAGATTGAGATGGAAAACCAATTTGTCAAACTTCAGGTTGTGTGCTCTCAATGCAATTTGTTTGTGTGAAAGCATTCATGTTTTTCTTTTTCAAGACAAAATTGGATTACTAAAAAAAAGAAAGCATTCATGTTCATATGCTTAGTATACCCCCTAAAGTTGTTGAATCTATACCCTTTCAAGTTATTTTAATCCCCAAAACTACATATCCTTACACTACCAAAGACCTTTGCGTAACAGATAGAGTGGAATCCAACATTATCTAGCATTGCCCGAGTGTTCCCACTAAGAAAAGATTTGGCCAAGCAGCCAAAACATATTTGAGCATTCATATGAAGTGAATAAGGATAGAAACAACGATTTACACTAATTCATTCATCACGATCAAGACTCAACACACTTTTTAACATTTATGAACTCATAAATAAATTTGGATGTGTATCACACTCCATACAATTACAACATGCAATCAAGAATACATATGAATGCTTGAATTATGGCAATGAGATAGAAGAAATTTCCAAGTAATATTAAAAGATCTTTGGAATGAAGTTAATACATCATATGGAGAATATAGCAAGATAACATATGGAAAACACGAACACCATATAAAAGGACAATTTTAAGGACCTGTTGCTTCCTCTTCAGTTTCCCAAAACTTTGAAGCGTGTTTTTGTAAATGCTCACGATGCTCTTCATTGAAGGGTTGAAGCTCTTTTTGTCCTGGTATGGTATCAATTTCTTTATCCCCTCCACCTTTAGTTGTATCATCTTCTTTTGGTACCCCCTCTATTGCCAGTATTGGTTCTTGCAAGCCAGCCCATTGTCAAATTTCATGATTATTGTAAGCATATGTGCAACAGATACTTTCCACCTTTGCCAACTCCTCATAAGTCTCAACAACTGAAACAACACGCCTCTTACAAGAAAGAGACTCTATTGCAGCAAGCCTCTCAGAGAATAAGTCCTATACATACTCATCTTCTCGACAGAGACCCATGATCATGTCTTTCATGATACTTGAACATTTTCTTTTCAAGGACAATTCAATGTGAAATTCATCATCATCATCCTCGTCACCTGATTCTTGTACACCACTTGATTTTTCGTATTTTTCATCTGCAACATATATTGATGGCTTACATTGTGCGTTGGTATAGTGCTCAATATCGTTGAAATGCTTTTCCTTGCTTTTACCCAGTACACAGGCAATTAAGCCATCCATAGATCCAGTGACAAATATATCTGCAGTTTCAAAATTAAGGCAACCAAAGTGTATTTTATATTGTCCACATGTCTTATTTAATGCATTCTTCAAACATGATACATGATCCATGGTCAAGAACACCACAAGAAGGAATTGCACTGGGGGAGAAGCGATTGTCATCAAGCTTTTCAACAAACACTCAAAGCGATCCTCGTTCCAATTTCTACTTCTGCTTGGTGCATACATTACATCCAAAAAAGCAACCCCTATTGCCATTGGCTCTTGGTACACATTATGTATAAATTCCATTCTCTCCATGTTTGAACCGACTGTGTAGAACCTCCAAGGCCGGGTGGAATTCAGTCCATGACTTGCACCTTCACTTTGTCCCATAATCCACCTCAGATACCCCTTTGCAGCATCAGGCAATGGTGGAGTTTCCTTGCCCTGTTGAAGATTCACTTTTAACCATGAGTCAGAGTAACCACGAATCCAATGATACAATTCTGGACTAATTTTAAAATGTAATCTGCACTCATCCCAATTTTTTAACATTAAAGAAGGCCGTTCTATCGATATAAACATATAAAGTTCTTCTTATAGTGCATCATCTCTCTTGATCTGCATAGCTCGTCCTTCAATATCCAGAATCATGGCATCCATCTTTGTTTTAGCTATGACTACTCTACCTTCCTTAATGTCATTTTGAATTTGACCAATTTGATCATCACTCAATCCACGCAAGCATCTAAACATTGAGACTGTGGGTTGCCTATGGCATTTTCCATGTTGTGAATATTTGCCTGCAATGTAATCCTCAAGGATGGAGATCCAACCATCATAAATGGCATCGCTTGTGATGATCATATGTACATCCTTCGTGGTGGCAAAGCTATTGCCCAATGTTACCTTGCCAGTGTCAATGAAAGCCTACAAAATATATGAATCCATTAGAATGCAATAATTAAGAAAATAGACCAATGGAAAATGATTCATAATTAAAATCTATACTTACATCCCAATTCTCATGATCTGGATGTCCTTTTGCAAGCCCTTGTTGTGCTTTCTTGGGTCTGTTAAAGAGAATCCATTGTCCCCTCACCTGCTTAAGTATATCAATGTATGGAGATTGTCTCAAGACATTTTGAGACTCCAGGTTTGCCATCTTTGATATCTCCACACAAAAGTGTGCGGGACAATTCACTACTACAATCCTCGCCTGGCAGGTGCGGTAGTAGTTCTTTCTTTGGACCGTGCTATTATCATCATTAGATGTGAATATTTTAGCAACATATATTGAATGTTGTCCAGATACTATCCAATAGTGGCACTTGGTTAAATCCTTTTTATCTACCCTTTCTAGGGGCTGCTTTGTTTTAGGATTGAAAGGCATTAAATCCGCTACAGCAGTAGGAGGCCTAGAGTTATAACTGAAGTCTACAGCAAGCTTCTCCACATGCTCTTTGTTCAACCCTCTATATACATAGCTTGGAGGAGCTTTTTGACATCTTGCAACTGGAATTGGAAATGTTGCATGCAACACAAATGGGTAGTATTTTTCATATTCCACTAAGCCTGATGGTTTCTTTTGTCATTTTTTTCCTATGACCTTTCCACTTGGCTCCAATTCACTACCACTTCTTCTTTCCACAACTGCTAACATACCCTCTGGAGATGTTCCTTCCTCTAGTACATCAATTATAGTTAGCTTTCCTTTCTTTGCCCCTTCTCCGCTGCCACCTGGTGCTTGAACCATAGTCGACTTTCCTTTCTTTGTTCCTTCCCCACTATCTTCCCCACTCTTGCGCTTTTTAATGTTGCTGAAACTTTGCGATATGATTCAATGATTGTTGTCACTGTGTCAATTTCATTTCCATCAACTGATTCAATACTTATCCAGCCTCTTGAGTGCATGTTGTCATCTACATCAGACTTCATATGAGATGCTTCATAATCGCTGGGATCCAAGAGAAATTTCTTATTTTGATTTATAATGATCAACAATCCAATATCTCCCTCTTTTCCAACCACATCTTCTATGATTTGATGTACCGATCCAACACAAGTGTATGCACTTTTGTCAGGTACCAAAACAAATAAGTGAACTCGTGTCAACTGTGCTCCCTCAATACTATAAATGTCAAAGTACTAAGGAATGTTTTTTTCTCCAAATCCACTTACAACTTTCTCAACCTTCTTCACATTTGTGTCTTTCCTGTAAAAAATCCAAGCAATATACAAACTATCATCTTTATATTCTTTAATGTTAGACAAAACACCTTATCGATAAACATATTTGAAATAGAATCGAGAATTGACACTAGACATAGTGGTAGATTTGAGAAAGCACCAGGGTCTAGGGAGATTTGGCCGTGTGGCCAACCCTTATGGGCTTCTTTTAAAGCACCAGAAGGGGAGGTTTGGATGTGTGGCAAAATTTTATGGGCTTCTTTCAAAGCACCAGAGTTTGGGGAGATTTGGCCTTGTGGCCAGATCTTGTGGGCTTCTTTCAAAGCACTAGGGTTTGGAGAGATTTGGCCGTGCGGCAAAATCTTGCTAGCTTCTTTCAAATCAGTCAAATATTTCTAGCTTCTTTTAAATCACCTGGGTCTAGGGAGATTTGGCCATGCGGCCAAATCTTGCTAGCTTCTTTCTAATCACGAGGGTCTATGGAGATTTGGCCATGCGGCCAAATCTTTTCAAAGCACCAGGGTTTGGGGAGATTTGGCTGTGCAACCAAATCTTTTCAAAGCACCAGGGTTTGGGGAGATTTGGCTACGATGCCAAATCTTTCTAGCTTTTTATAAATCACGAGGGTTTAGGGAGATTTGGCTGTGCAGCCAAATCTTGCTAGCTTCTTTCTAATCATGAGGGTCTAGGGAGATTTGGTTGTGTGACCAAATCTTTTCAAAGCAGCAGGATTTGGGGAGATTTGGCAGTGATGCCAAATCTTTCTAGCTTCTTTTAAATCACGAGGATGGGTGACCGACCCAGTCCGCCCAAAATGGCCGACTGGTGGTCGGTCCCGAAATAGGCCACCGACCACACGATAGAACCGGTGCACAAAATAGAGCAACTAACCTAGGGTAACCGTTCGGCCCATAGCCATCCGGGATCATCTGGAGCTCCAAACGGGCCTCGCAACTCGAGAGTGGGCTGCCCTGGGAAATGCTCCGTCTACCCTCAGTGCGGTCAGTCATGGGATGCCTTCCCACACTTGCATGTAGCCTAGTTGGCAGTGTGCCAACTCCGTCCAGCCATCAGGCCACACATGGCCCCCATCTGGTGTCCAAACCAGGACCTACTAGATAACCGAGCTACTCAAATGCCTTCTCCTCATATGGGGGGCTTACAAGTAGAGTTAGCTGGTTCCCGCGTAGTTACACGAGAGTGGAGCATTGATATCTAATAGGGCGCACCTACAAGGTCCAAAAGCATCTTTCACAAAGTTTTACAAGCCGGTAGTGAAGTACTAGAAGAACATGATTGGTGAGCTTGATAAACCAAACAATAGTGTAGAGGGCATGTACGAGAGATTTTGGCCAAAGACACAACATATTGATTGTGTGCAAGTAGTTGATAATGGAAATGATGAGTTTCAAGGAATTGAAGAGTTGAATGATCACTACTGTGGACTTCAAAGGAAAAAGCAAAAACAATAATTTGATCCAATGGTTGTTGTACAAAAAGGACACTTTCTTTTGGTCTGACTAGTAGAAAAAATTTACCCAATTTGGCTAGGCATTGCTCAAACTGATGTACAAAAGGATAATAAATCTAAAAATTTCAAGAAGGTCTTCATACAATATTGGGCACCTATATGCAAAAGACGCAATGCACAAATTGAGGAGGTGTATGTAGATTGTTGGAACAAGATTTGGATGTGCAATAAAGGTGATCCTCCACGTTGGGAATCTGTTGATGCTATTGTATGGTCATGGGTTCCAAAAGGTAACCTCTCAAAGAAGGTTTCCTCGAAGAGTAGCAACCTCTCCATCAAGGTGAAGATACCAACCATTGCACGCAAGCGAGCTTTATCTAGTTTGTCTCATAGAACAGATTTCGATTCCGATGCTGACTCCACAATGGAGTGAAGGTACTTGAAAAGCATGACTTTTTTTCCCTTGCACAACGATAATTTAATTGAATATTGACAAATATTTGGAAGGTATGACATTGATCTTTTTTCTTTATCTTTTTTTTTGCAAACCATTGCTTTGTGGTTGCAAGTTCTGCACACTTGACAAAATATCAAGGACTAGTGTTGCATTCTTACTTTTTCTCCATTTAAACTAAAATGGTGTTTTTGAACACCACCTTTTTTTCGAGAAGAGGCAAAAAATGCTTGGTTGAACTCAAACATATGATGTTTTTTTCATGGCTAATGCAGAACATGCACAATCCAAATTGTGAGTTTCATATACATGGCCAAATCCAGGGAGAAAGTCAATGGAGTGCACTCAATGCATGGTAATTGCAACCCCTCAAACAATACCATGCATTGGTTAAAACCTCAACATTTGACATTTTATTTATGTTGATGCAAACCATGCACATTTGCAAGACTTGGATGGACTGCCAAAGCTATGGGAAAAATCAATGAAAAACATTGAATGTTACATAATTACAACCCCTTAAAAATTCCCAAATTATCAGGATTTTCCCAAATTCTCTAATATGATGTTAGTACTAATGGTCTCCTATTCCACTTAAGTTTTCTTATAATGATTCAAGCCTCACTTATTGTCTCTTTATCTTGAGTTACGTCCCTGCTAGACCAGACACACTTTTGAATGTGTTCCCAGGCTGATTTTTCATGAGACTCCTAACCATACCCGCAATTGGTCTATCATATTTGCCTACCCACCAATCACATGATCCTTCTACCCTCAGTTTTCTCTTTAACTTTCTCAAAGTTTTTTTGACTTCCTATAAATTATCCCATTCTGGACAACTCTTGAAGTTTTATCTCTAGTGCCACCCTCCTTTTCTTTCTAACTTTTGAAGAACTTTTTTTAACTCTATTAAGGAGGGATTGCATTCTATTCATAGCTCTCACCCACTTATCATTGCACAAGGCTGTCCCTATAAAGGAACAATCCCAAATACTTTTGACCTTGTGCTGTACATAAGGCAACTGAAAAAAAAAAAGATTGGATTTAAATCATGACCTCTTTAATTGACCAAGGCCTTTGTCTAGAGTAATCCTAAACACAAATGATCAAAGAATGGGAGGGAATTGAAAGTTCTACAGTCCTCTTTTAGAGTCTCATCCTGCACCCCCTAGACATGTAGAATCTATCTAGTTGGCCCTCATGTGACTCTCTCCCAGTTCTTTATTGCACCAAGTACTACCCAAGATCCTAGATAAATCCACTAGCCCCACTTGGTCCTTGAGCTTCAACCATTCATTAAGCTACATCAAGGCACTTACCCAATACAAACTTTACACATTTTCCACTAGTTACACCACTTGGTATGACATGGAGAATTCTTCCTTCAAAATATTCTACCACTTCATTAGTGGCTCCGAACTAGGTTCTAATCTTGGGTAGGAGCTCCATAGATGTTGGGCCTTTCTCTCCATTTCAGACTTTGAAGAAAAATGGGTTGTTTGGAGGGTGCTTGCATAGCTGTGACATGTAGACACGTTTTGTATGGAGTGATAACCCACTCAAGAGAGTGTGCTTTCTCTTGCGAACCTTCGACATGGTGAGAAGGGAAAATTGAGCTGGCTAGAGGGGGCATAGTGTTAGATATCAATGCTCCACTCTCGTGTAACTACGCAGGAACCAGCTAACTCTACTTGTAAGCCCCCCATATGAGGAGAAGGCATTTGAGTAGCTCGGTTATCCAGTAGGTCCTGGTTTGGACACCAGATGGGGGCCATGCATGGCCTAATGGCTGGACGGCTTCAGATAGAGTTGGCATACAGCCAACTAGGCTACATGCAAGTGCGGGAAGGAATCCCTTGACTGATCGCACTGAGGGTACACGGAGCATTTCCCGAGGCAACCCACTCTCGGGTTGTGGGGCCCGTTTGGAGCCTCAGATGATCCCGGATGGCTCTGTTTTGTGCACCAATTCTATCGTATGGTCGGTGGCCTATTTAGGGACTGACCCACAGTCGATCGTTTTGGGCAGACTGGGTCGGTCACCCAATTGAGCCTAACGGACTACGACTGGTGGCTATATAAGAGCAAGCCCATGAAGCCCATTTCATCACTGGCTATAGCAACCTTGATTACTTAGCATCCAGCCTCCGTCTTCTACTGTTTCCAACATGCCATCGAAGTTTCTTTCACAGGGGTGCATGGTTGGGAGGCAACGACATCTATTGTATCAGTTCTACAGTAATCAAATTTTTGATTCTCCATAGTATCTTGTTTTCTCTCTTGCGTACGAGATCTTGTTATCTATTGAGCACAGACATATTATTTTCTTACATGGTATCAGAGCCTGGACTCTAGCAAGAAGATTTGGTAGTGTGTTTTTGTTTGCGAACAGATTGTGAGAGATGGCCCAGCCCGCAAGACTGCGAATCCCACCGTTCGACGAAAGCGGAAAGTTGGACGGCTCTAACTATCCACTGTGGAAGTTCAAGATGAAGATAATCCTAAGCGCATATGAGCTTTGGGACACTGCTACTGGGGTGGACATGAGGCCAGTTGCGAGACCGAATCTAGCCAATGCAAGACAATAGATAGTACCAACTGCGGATGAGATTCTCGCGTGGACAAGAAGAAATGCAGATGCGCTGTGTTCTATTGTCTGCAGTGTTAGTGATTCCGTCATGGCGTTAATTCAACATGTCACCACAGTGGAGGAGGCATGGATGGTCTTGAAAAATCAGTACGAGACCATGAATCAGATGCGGATTTAGAATCTGGAGACTCAACTCGCGAACAAGAAGTTGTTTGAGTCTGAAGCGGCAGAGATCAGGGTGAAGAATCTGCACGATCAGATGACTGCGATTAGCATCACCATAACCAGCGAGAATCTAGCACGAAGGTGCATACAGATTCTCCCACCAAAGTACGACGGTCTTGTTACGGCACTGAATATGCAAAACAGAAGTCCGCCCCTCAACTTTGAGGATTTCAGCACGATGCTTGTGGAGGAGGAGATGCATCAAAAGATGAGGACTGGAGAAGATTCGGCTTTCTCGACCGGATCAAAGAAAGGTAAGGGTAAGGACTCTGGTAACCCATCTTCTTCTGATGATAAAAAGAGAAAGAAGAAGATCAAGTGCTTCTATTGCAACAAGGCAGGGCACAAGCGGAATCAGTGCCGCAAGAAGATTGCAGATGAGAAGAATGGAGTGAAGAAAGAGTCCAGCAACAGCACGTAGGCAGTACTAGTAGAGCTGTTCGTCGCAATTGAGGAGATTTGCATGGAGGCAGTTCATGTACCTGCGGATGAACCTTGGATCATTGGCCGTGGTGCATCGTGCCACATGACCAGTCGGAAGGATTGGTATACCTCTCTACAGCCGGTAGGGAATGACATCATGGTAGCAGTCAGCAATGATGCAAAATGTCCAGCAAAAGGAAAAGGTACGATTGCTCTCAAGTCAGATGGAGTTGTAAAACAGTCGTCCGATGTTCTTTATGTGCCAGATATCAAGAGGAACTTGTTGTCCGTTTTTGCGATCACGGATCGAGACCTCAAAGTTCAATTCGATAAGAATGGTGCACAAATTCTGGATCTTCAAGGGAAGGTCATTGGTAAAGGTACACGGCACAACAACATTTACGAACTCTCAGCTTTCAGTGCTCGAGCGGATGTGAAGAACACTAAGCTGTGGCATGAGAAGTTTGGTCATCTAAACCTTAGTTCTTTGAAGGAGATGCATAAAAGTGGAATGATTGCAGACCTACCAGAAATTTCAGATCTGCTCGATGTATGTGAAGCTTGCATGATGGGCAAGCAGCATCGGCATCCCTTTCCTAAAGAGGCCAGCAGGGCAAAGGCTCCTCTAGAGCTCGTTCACATGGACCTCTGTGGAAAGATGGAGACGGAAGCTTTGGGTGGTTCCTACTACTTCATGACGCTGATCGACGACTATAATAGAAGGATATGGATATACTTCTTGAAGACTAAAGACGAGGCTTTTAGTAGGTTCAAGGAATGGCATGTAATGGTTGAGAAAGAATCCGGGAGGAAGGTGAAGAAGTTGAGATCAGACAGAGGTGGAGAGTTCACATCAACTGAATTCAAAAGTTACTGCAAAAGTCACAGGATCAAGAGGCAAAAACCCCTGCCACATGCTTCACAGCAAAATGGAGTAGCAGAACGCAAGATGCACGCCATCTGCAAAATGGGTCGGAGTATGATGAAAGGGGAAGATTTGCCAAAGACTTTTTGGGCTGAAGCATGTAACACTGCAGTTTACATCCTGAATCGTAGCTACATGAAGGCTGTGAACGAGATGACTCCATTGCAAGCCTTTTCTGGTAAGAAACCTTCAGCTGCACATTTCAGAGTTTTTGGATGTGACTGTTTTGTGCATGTCCCTGATGCTACCAGGACCAAATGGGAATCGAAGAGCCGAAAGTGTATTTTTTTGGGCTACAGTGAAGAGGCGAAGGGTTAACGTCTATATAACCCTGTTACCAAGAAGGTAATTGTCAGTCGCGATGTGGTCTTCTCAGAACAGCCGCATCAATTGGAGGAGGATGCTTCCTTCCCAGACAACCAGGACCAGGATATCCATCTAGTACTGCCACCAACAGCAGACCAAAATCCCCCAACGGTGCTTGGGAGGATTCAAGACAAAGAAGATGAAGAAGAGCCTGTAGAACCACAACGGCAACGGCCATTCCTGAAGTGGGTAAAGTAACTTTTGGACAGCAGAGAACCTCCAGCCATTGAGGAGGAACCATCCGAACACCGCCGGTCCAAGAGATTAGAGGAGCAAAGAAGGGCGTAGGAACACTTGGTCAACTATGCTTTGATGACAGAAGTGATCCGTGTTGATGAACCCAAGTGTCTTGAAGAGGCACAGGGCGATGATAGGTGGATGGAGGCTATGCAGTCGGAGTATGGCTCCATAATGAAGAACAACACTTGGGACCTTGTGGATCGACCACCAAAATGCAAGGTAATCGGATCCAAGTGGGTGTACAAGACCAAGTACAAGTCGACGGCACGTTGGATAAATATAAGGCTCGGCTCGTGGCAAAAGGATTTGCATAGGTACATGGTTTTGATTATCAAGATACTTTTGCTCCCACAGCTCGACTAACCACAATTCGTAGTGTTTTGGCTTTAGCTGCCCAGGGAAGTTAGCCCGTGTTTCAAATGGATGTGAAATACGCCTTTCTAAATGGAGATCTCAAGAAGGAGGTATACGTGGAACAACCACCAGGTTTTGAGATCCCCGGTTCATAAGGTAAAGTCTACAAACTGAAGAAGGCACTTTATGGGCTGAAACAGGCCCCACGAGCATGGTACCAGCAAATTGATGCCTACTTTCTACAAAACAGGTTCAGGAGGAGCCCATCTGATGCAAATTTGTATATCTTCTGAGAAGGAGGCAGGTGTATGATCGTGGTCCTTTATGTGGACGACCTTGTCATAACAGGAAACGATGAAGAGAAGATCTCGCAGATGAAGCATTTGCTAGGAAGAGAGTTTGAAATGACAGACCTTGGACTGATGCATTTTTGTTTTGGGATTGAAGTTTGGCAGGAGCCGAAACAGATCTTCGTTTCACAACTGAAGTATGCTGGAGAGATACTGAAGGCATTTGGCATGGTTGAGTGTAAGACAGTTGGTATCCCTATGGAGGTTGACGCGAAGCTCTCAAACAAGGATTCATCACCACTGGTGGATGAAGCGAAGTACAGAAGGCTTGTGGGCAGCTTGATTTACCTGTGCAACACACGGTCGGACATCAGTTTTGTGACTGGTGTACTAAGCAGGTTTTCCAAGAAGCCCCGGGAGAACCATTGGAGGGCAGGGATGCAGGTGTTGAAATACATCAAAGGCACACTTGATTATGGCATCACCTATACCAAGGGCAACATCTTGATCGGATTCTATGACTCGGATTGGGTAGGAGACATGGACAGCAGGAGATCAGTGACAGGGTACTGTTTCTCTCTTGGATCTAGAGTTGTGTCATGGGTCAGCAAGAAGCAACCCACAGTTGCTCTTTCTTCTACCGAGGCTGAGTACAAGTCCGACGCAAGACCAAGTACAAGTCTGACGGCATGTTGGATAAATACAAGGCTCGGCTCGTGGCAAAAGGATTCGCACAGGTACATGGTTTTGATTATCAGGATACTTTTGCTCCCACAACTCGACTAACCACAATTCGTAGTGTTTTGGCTTTAGCTGCCCAGGGAAGTTGGCCCGTGTTTTAGATGGATGTAAAATCCACCTTTCTGGATGGAGATCTCAAGGAGGAGGTATACGTGGAACAACCACCAAGTTTTGTGATCCCTGATTCAGAAGGTAAAGTCTGTAAACTGAAGAAGGCACTTTACGGGCTAAAACAGGCCCCACGAACGTGGTACTAGTGAATTGATGCCTACTTTCTACAAAACGGGTTCAGGAGGAGCCCATCTGATGCAAATTTGTATATCTTCGGAGAAGGAGGCAGATGTATGATCGTAGTCCTTTATGTGGATGACCTTGTCATAACAGGGAACCATGAAGAGAAGATCTCGCAGACAAAGCATTTGCTAGGAAGAGAGTTTGAAATGACAGACCTCGGACTGATGCATTTCTGTAAGGGGATTGAAGTTTAGCAAGAGCCAAAATAGATCTTCATTTCACAGCTGAAGTATGCTGGAGAGATACTGAAGGCATTTGGCATGGCTGAGTGCAAGACAATTGGCACCCCTATGGAGGTTGATGTGAAGCTCTCAAACGAGGATTCATCACCACTGATGAACGAAGCGAAGTACAGAAGGCTTGTGGGCTGTTTGATTTACTTGTGCAACACACGGTCGGACATCAGCTTTGTGACTGGTATACTAAGCAGGTTTTCCAATAAGCCCCGGGAGAACCATTGGAGGGCAGAGATGCAGGTGCTAAAATACATCAAAGGCACACTTGATTATGGCATCACCTATACCAAGGGCAACATCTTGACTGGATTCTGTGACTCGGATTGGGCAGGAGACGTGGACAGCAGGAGGTTAGTGACAGGTTACTGTTTCTCACTTGGATCTGGAGCTGTGTCATGGGTCAGCAACAAGCAACCCACAGTTGCTCTTTCTTCTACCTAGGCTGAGTACAAATCAGCATGCTTTGCTTCTTGCGAGGCAGTGTGGTTGAGGAGGATTTTGGGGGACATGGGTGTAGTGCAGAACAAGCCTACGCAGTTATCATGTGACAATCAGAGTTGCATGGCGATTGCAAAGAACCTGGTGTTCCACGCTCACACAAAACACATTGAGATTCAATATCACTTTGTATGCGAGCTCATCATGGATGGAGAGGTCGACTTGGTGTACTGTCCGACTACAGAGAATGCTGCGGACATCTTCACAACAGCTCTTGGAAGAGACTTGCTGGAGAGGCATCTTCATCGACTTGGCATTGGGCCAAAAAAGTAAGTTCACTCGCGGGTGGACATTGAGGGGGGTGTTAGATATCAATGCTCCACTCTCGTGTAACTACGCGGGAATCGGCTAACTCTACTTGTAAGCCCCCCATATGAGGAGAAGGCATTTGAGTAGCTCTCTTATCCGGTAGGTCCTAGTTTGGACACTAGATGGGGGCCATGTGTGGCCTGATGGCTGGACGGCTTCAGATAGAGTTGGCACACCGCCAACTAGGCTACATGCAAGTGCGGGAAGGAATCCCTTGACTGACCGCACTAAGGGTACATGGAGCATTTCCCGGGGTAGCCCACTCTCGGGTTGTGGGGCCCGTTTGGAGCCTCAAATGATCCCGGATGGCTCAGGGCCGTAGGTTAGTTTCTCTATTTTGCGCACCGGTTCTATCGTATGGTCGGTGGCCTATTCCGACCCCCAGTCGACCATTTTGGGCGGACTGGGTCGGTCACCCAATTGAGCCTAACTGACTACGACTGGTGGCTATATAAGAGCAAGCCCGTGAAGCCCATTTCATCATTGGCTACAGCAACCCTGATTCCTTAGCATCCAGGCTCCGTCTTCTACTGTTTCTAGCATGCCTATCGAAGCTTCTTTCACAGGAGTGCACGGTCGGGAGGCAGCGCCATCTATTGTATCAATTCTATAGTAATCAAATTTTTGATTCTCCATACTATCTTGTTTTCTCTCTTGCGTACGAGTTCTTGTTATCTGTTGAGCACAGACGTTGTACTATTTTCTTACACATAGACCTTACCTTTTGTATGTAATACAAGAAAGTGTTGGGGGAGGAACTGGCCCTTGTCCATTTGATCAAAATCATTAAAAAGAAAAAAATTGAGAGAAATATGATGAGTTGTCTTGTCCATCACTCCAGTTCATGTAAGGGAGTACATTCCCTTGATCTTATCACCTATCCATCAGTTGTGGCAGGCTCCAAAAATATGGGGGTGGCTTGAAACCAACTGATCGGAAAGCATGAGCACGGTTTGATGAATCCTTTATATAAAATATTGAATTTTATTATTATTTAAAAATAATACAAAAATTTAATATAATAAATCATAAATTTATATTATTCCCATAAAATTCATATGTTGTATTAGTTCTATATATAATAACTTTAAAAGTTATACCAACACACACACACACACACACACACATGCACGCACTCACACATACATACATACATACATACATACATAAATAAATAAATAAATAATATATATATATATATATATATAGATAGATAGATAGATAGATAGATAGATAGAGAGAGAGAGAGAGAGAGAGAGAGAGAGTACCATGATAAATGATATTTTGTAAGTATTATTTTGACTTATTCTACTTACAAAGAATTTATTGCATTCTTATATTATTTAAAATAATGACAAAATTACATATAAATTTTTATTCTTACAAAAGGAAATATTTTATATTTAACACTAGTTTGGTACAAGGACATAACATGGCCATGAAGTTTACATTTGGATAAAAATTGGCAAGGTTATCTTGGTTTATGCCTCTGCACATTTTTGCTTCTTTGTTTCAGAATATATATAAGCATAGAACAAAAACTATGTGGTCCTGCAAGTGCGTAGATGGAAATGCTCTTAAAGATTTACTTGGGATGAATTGGGGAGCCAGGTCAAGTGAACAAAAGCCCTGGTGATGTGTTTCAATGTCATGCATGTAAAGACAATGTGGTTATTAGATACCACTTGTCATGCCAAATGTTGTATTTAGCTTTTCAGTACAGCCACTGGAAGAAAAGAAATGGCTGGTGGCTTCCCCTAGACTCTAATGATGAAGACAATACGGGGGTAAGTTTGTCTATTGATGTTGATGAGGGAGATGTCAAGAATGTGAATGTCACATCAGCTTGCCAGACTCTACCAAGGAGGACTGGGACCAAGTGGTGGCAGCAATGAAGCAGAGATTTGGGGCAGTGGAGTCGCTAAATGCTTTGATGTTGCAGTTGGACTAGTTCTATCAAGGAGAGGGTGAGTTGGTCTCTGCGTTGGCAATCCGATATGAAAGTTTATGGACAAAGTATGAAAGGGCAGCTTTGCGAGCTGTGGCATCTACATCATCGGCCCCTCAAAGTCTCTCAGGGATGGAACACTTAAAGATGAGAAAATTTGTTATGGATTTGGAGCCTCGTCCTCGCTCAAAAGTAATGAGTAAAGATCCAACAACATACGTGGAGGCACTTCGCATTGCAACCAAGAAAGAAGCTTCTCTAAAGATCGAATCCTCTTTTGTGTCTTCAACAGCTTCAACTTTTAAGGTGGAGGTAATGGGCACTCCTCAGGTACCAAAGTCCTCTGAGTTAGATCATAATATCTCCCAATTGATGGCAGAGTTTGCTGATTTGAAATTGCATTTGGTTAATGCACGACAACCTAGAGCACCAAAGAGTGAAGATAGGCCTCGAGATAGGAGTGGGGTCACTTGCTATGAATGTAATGAAAAAGGTCACTATCGCCCCGAGTGTCCTAGATTGAGAAAGAAAGAAGAAAAACAAGTATCCTTGCTAGAAGCTTCTTCAGGGGATGAGGAAAGAGAGGTAATGATGGCTAAACAGGGGCGTGGTAAAGCAAAAGAAGAAGAAGAAAGCAAGGAAGAAGTAGATGAGGAACATCAGGTTGAGGAACACAGTAGTAAGAAAAAGAAGGCATCTAGAAGGGGAATTAGCCAGTCAGACTTTCCTTTAGGACAAGGAATTGGAAGCTATGACTTGTTGTCCGACCTTAAAGAAAAGGAAGCTCATATCACCTTTGGTCAATTACTTGCTTTGTCTCCAAAACTACAAAAGGAATGGGGAAAACTAGCAAGCACAAGAGTGTCAAAGAAGAAAAAGAAGAAAAGTGCCATTCCTGTTGTTCAAAAGGTAGATATAGATGTTGGTGATGATGTACCTGTGGTTGATGTGATCATTGATGGTCAAGTGATTTCTAATGTGTACATTGATGGAGGTGCATCGATTAATGTCATGAGTGAGAAGACCATGATAGATGCTGATTTAAAATACTCTAGTACTACCTCTCCTTATCGCATCAAATTGGCTGACAACACTAGGGTTAAGACCTTGGGAGTTGTGAAGAATCTAGAAGTGGATGTATGTGGAATTTCTGTGCCGACTACTTTTCAGGTGATCCCTACCAAGCCAGATGCACGTGCCTATCCATTGATTTTGGAAAGGCCTTGGCTATGCAAGGTGAAGGCTGTTCAAAAGTGGGATACTGGAGAATTGATTTTGCAGGGAAATGATAAGAAGGTGCGCTACAACATCAGAAGCCACAAAAAGGAAGTTGTCAAGGAGGAGTCTTCAACATCAGAGAATTCAAGCTCTGACTTAACCGATGAAGAAGAAGAGACAGGGTGTAGCTCCGAGGAGTCCAACTCAGAGGGTGAGGTGGAAGGAGTGGCCTTTGGTCTTTGTCTTGGTGCTAATCAGGATGAGTCAGGAAGGAACAAGGTGGTGGTGCAAGAAGATCCTATAGAGACACTTCATGTGGAGGATGTGGAGCACACTAAACGACGCCAATGCAATGAAGAGATTCTTGGTGATTCCCTATCAGGTAGTGAGAAGCTCCAATACTTAGATATGCTAGATGATTTTCCATGTCTCTTTGCAACAAGCTATTCACAGGAGCCATATCCCACTTGTGGATCTAATCACCTAAATGCCCAAGAAGTAATGCAGCTCTCCCAAATCCTTCATCTCAAACTTCTACTTCAATAGCATTTTCACATGAAGGATATCTTTATCACTATCACTTGTGATGATCAAATCATCAACATTAATGACAAGCATCATAATACCTTTCTCTGTTTTTCTCACATAAAGTGAGAAATCTGCCGTGGAAATCTGAGGAATGTGCGAGAACACCTATTAGTCATGGAGGACGGCATGTCAGAGTCTTCAACTTTATCTTAAATGGTGGTAAGATCAGCCGTGACATGTAGAGAAGTGCATGCATAGTGCTACAACTTTGAATATTGTTATCTATGTGTTTGACTAGTGCAGCATTTAATTTTATGCCAAATCCTAGTTCTTGTTTCAAAAGATGATGGACAATTAAATTGATGTGTTATTTCTTTTGATGTTTTTTCCTTTGAGTTCATGTAGTAAATGTTTTTAAAAAATTTGGGGATTTTTATGTTACATTCTCACTTTGACTTTTAGAGAGCCATAGAAACTCCCACCCTCAAAAGTACTCACTCCATGAGTCACTATTTGTCATGGATTCAGCTAAAGCTGCGTTCAATGATTTCATCTCGCGAACTGCATTGGCAGGTCATGAGAGGAAGAGCTATTTTTTGTGTTTGATAGGACTTTAGACGTCCTAGGCACATATATGCGAGCCAAGGATCACTTCAAAGATCTCATCCATTACATGCAAGAGAATTTCACTAATTTTGCATATACACTTGATGACTCTTCAAAGAGATGAGTTCCGATAGATTACATCAAGTATCTATTCCTAGATTGAACCCAAGTTTGTGAAGCACTTGGCCCACTTTTGTGATAATCTTACAGTAGAAGGGTTTAGGATGGTAGAATTGAAAGACATCCTAGAAGCAAGGATCACGGGAAAATACATGCACTAAATTCCTTTCATGGGAGATGACATTCATCTTTCTTCTCCAAGAAGGAAATTTAGAGGAAGAAGCCTCATCGTCCAACACCCCCTCTAGTAGAATTGTTGATATCCTCATCCCTAGACTAGACTCTGACATGTACATGGAAGAGAGTCTTGACCATGCAAGAGAGGAGATAGAAGTAGATCAAGCATTGAGCCTACTTCAAGAGCCCCCAGCAAGAGTAGAGCAAGAATCTGCATCAGAGACCGCTAACCCAGAAGTAGACTTATGTTCATTGTCCCCCCTCATCATTGATGGAGAAGAGTATGTATTCCTCCATGATATAGAGGCTCTTTTTGGACTACGAGAGGACCAGGCACTTGGCGTCCTATCTGGGTTCAATGTTGACACGTGTCAAAGATCTTGGGGTTTTAAGTTTTGAAGAGTAGACAATGGAAGAGTTTCTCTTGACTATGCTGGTTTCATTGAGGGATGCAGACATGTCCATATATGATGCACAACCCTCTCATCCAAAAGCTTCCACCTCCAAGATAGGTCAAGAGAAAGCTTCGACCTCCCAAATGGAACATCACACAACACCAAGTTCCATCAACATTGGGATAGAAGCCGCCGACGCTGTAGTGGGGTAAGTTCAAACGATATTTTGTATTTTGATGTACTTTTGGTATATTCTTTTTTGTCGGTCTTCTAATGTTTGTTGAATTGTTGCAGGAGGCATTTGAGGTTTGATGAACTCTCATCTCGACGGGGTAATGTTTGTAGTGCATTTGGGTGAGATCATTCTTTGGTCCATTACCTGGACAACTTCACAGAGCACCTCGTGGTCTTCCACAACAAATTTTCTCCTCGACGGCCTGTGGAGTTGCTGAAATGCAAGGCATTATCGTGGGCTATTGGATACTTCAAAATTACTCAGAATACCGACAAGGTGATTTTGGTACCCCGCTTGGCTACTATCAATGCTTTTGGATTGAACATTCATGGCAGGGCATTGACGACAACAGCTATGTCTTTGGCAGCATGATAGGAGGATATTAGTGCTATTGCAGCTAGGTTTATATCTAGGAGTCCATTAGGGGATTCAAAGACCCTTATTCTCAATGTACTCAAACTAGCTAAGAAGAAAGATAGCGTGTGAGGCCTCTTGTAAATATAAACATATATTTCAATGGATAGATGACTTTAATGACTACATGTCTTTCTTATTTGTTTTAAGTATCATGAATTCATAATATTTATTCCATTGTTTGTTTTTAAAGTCGTTGATGATATATTTGTTCCAACCTTTTAATTGTGTTAATTGAATGCATTTCTAGCCAATTTAGTATGATTTTCACAAATTCTCAGTTTCCAAAGTTTATTTCTATCAAGTCTTGGAGGAATTTCACTCTGGTGCAGAAGGCTTTTGTTTGAGACGTTGCAAGGATCCGAGAATGCCCTAAACCCACCTGACATGAATTTGGGCATTCTGGACTTGCCAGAATACCCAAATTCACGCTGTGCTGGGTTTAGGGCATTCCACTTTTGCCTTCTACACCACGATGAAATTCCTTCAGGATTTGATAGAATTCAAAAGTAACATTTAAATGAACAGTAAATTCAGTCATAAACATGGAGAATTCACAATGAGATAGTGTACAAAATGTAGATATATATTTTAAAAAAAGATCGCCCCTTGGGCCTCAGATACAAGAATGTGCCTTCAAGGGCAAGGGGTAGTCTAAGTCCTAAGGGTGGGCTCCAGGAGATTCTAGGGCTTCAAGCTTGGGTCGAGAGCCATGTCTTTGTCCATGGTCATAACACGCTTTAGGTGGATGGCACACAAGTTGGCATCCTCGAACAAAGAGGTTCTAACTTGCTCTGCATCCTACAGGAGCACCCCCATAGCTCCTGTGCTAAAGTACACATCGCCCTTGTACCCCTGTGCTATCTCTCGTACCACATGTTGGAAGGAAGCATACGAGATCAAGTCTTGGTCTTCAATAGAGTAGCAGTAGAGCTATCTGATCTCGCTTAGGCTTTGCTCTCTATGGATTCCTAACTCTTAGTGGAGGCCGTACAAGTACCCGAACATGGCTCCATGGCCTCTTGTCTGCTTTGAAATTCTTGTGCTTCTCTTCTCTGTGCTGGTCCTCCTCCGAATCCTCCTCTCGCAGACGACTTGAGCTTTCACCTTTTTTAGAGTCCTTGTGATGGGGCTTCCTTGGCATTTGCTTTACCCTATACACGGGAAAAAGAACTATGTCCACGAGGGGCTGTATCATTGAGAGAGGAATGATTGTACTCTTTCTTCCAGTTTGTTGAATCCGATCCGGAAGCCTCTCAATATCGGGGAGGTTCTCAAACACGTTTTGTTCATTCGGGGGAGTCCTTTCATGGGAGCCCTCCTGGGTGTTGGGAGTTGGCTGACAGGATTTTAAGGAAGGCTCACGTGAGTCGAGAGAGGGAGGATGCCCTTGGGCAGTGGGTGCTAATGCATCCATGTTATGTAAGTACCTTCTTTTCCTATCCTTCAATCCCAAAGGTGTTTCTTTCATCTTTTGCACTCGTTTTTCTACCTTCTCTCATTCCTTCTCTATGGCTCATTGAACTTGATTGTATATATAGATCTTTCCAAGCCTTTTTTGGTTTCAGCTAGCTTACAGAGTGACTCTTGTAATTTCTATCATTGCATTCTTACTCCAAGTCCAATGCTTTGGCTTTATCTCATGAAGATCCCTGTTCTTCCTTTGAAGCTCCTGCATAGAGTTATGCATTGCAACAATGGTGCTATTTCCTAAATGTGCTATCCACTCTACTTGGGCTCTGCGCATCTTGATTGTTTGCATAGCCATTGTCTGAGCATTGTTTAAAACACTATTATAGATGAAGTGAGAACATTGCATGGCTTCTCGAAAAAAGATTGCCTTCAAACTCCTAGGATTATTGGCCACTTTTTAAAAGTATTTTGTTTTCTCCTAGGTCCATCTCAAAAAACAATTGATTCTACAAAAGGGCACAAATTTATGCAACACAACTTTTCATATGAACTAGATACATATACTTAGGCTTTCAAACTTGACTACACATGAATATCATCTTCAAAACACATGCTAGATTATGAATTTTATTTTAACGGTTGAAAGAAATATTTTACATCCACAAAGTCACGCTAAGATTTCATCATCACTCATGGTATAGGAATGTAATTCAAACCAAATGAGCATGAAAGATATTATTATTTATATTATAACCAAGAAACCAAATGTACATGTGAAATATGTACCAAATGGGAAATCGATATAACAAATAGAAAACCACATCATTTAAGTATCTTAAAATATGTCCATATGTCAAAATTTATATGAAAAACCAAATTTCTAACTAAACATCAACACAATATATGCATGTCTTATCAATAGTGGTAGCAATCTGTCCTTCTTGTACAATAGTTGAACCTATTCTAGTTTCCTCAATAGCTTCATGCTCTAGCTCAACAAATTCACCAGCCTCGTCATGAAGGGGAGGTTACGTTTCTGATGATGATGCTTGCACCCGATCATTATTAACTATAACTTTTATGTGGTTGAGATAAAAAATTAGGCTTGGAATATCGGGGGTGACTCTCTAACAGTGACTTGGAAGATCATAGGAAATTTCGATGTGGCTAAGGTAAAAAATCACACTTGGAATATTGTAGGCAACTCTCTATGAGAGGCGACTAGGGAAAAACTTTGCGAAAAAGAGAGGTGATCAGAGAAAAACTTGCAATTAAGCTAATTTTGAGCATGGTATTGCATGTCACTTTTCGCCCAAAAAGTAACCTAAACCCTTTAAAAAATCACAAATTATGACATAATTTGGTGATATCATCAAGCCATGTCATAAAGTGAACCTTAAACTCGATGATGGCATCAAGTTGTAGCAAAGGTTATGATGAAAGTCAATGATATCATCAAATTTTGGCATGATTGTGATAAAACTCAATAACATCATCGAGTTTTGTCATAATTTTTGTCCGAGTTTTGTCATAATTTATGACAAAATTCGATGATATCATCGAATTTTGTCACAAGTTATGATAGAATTCGATAACATCATCGAATTTTGTCACAACAATGATAGAAATAGTAAAATGGCTATAACTTTTGAACTAGAACTCTGTTTTTGGAGCTTTTGGGCTCAAAATTTAGAGCACAAGTGGCTCTACAATTATGTTTTGGCATTTTGTTAAAATTTTATTCTGAATTCCCTCAAAATTTGGGTGCAGTGTAAGGGGGTGATTATCTACTACAAAATTCCTTATAGAAAGAAATTCCATCTAACTAACACATATACCCTACTAGCACCAAGCAATAATCCTAGCATAGATATAGCTCTAATTTCCCACATTCAAATCATATTGTGGATAATTGCTATTTTTTTTCAACTTATGACATAACTTGATAACATTATCAACTTCTATCATGAGCTATGACTCATAATAGCATCAACTTTCCTCATGACCTATAGATACTGGCTAGAGATCAAATTTAAACTTTCACAAATAGATGAGGATGCAATATATGATGGCATCATCTAGGAATTATAAAGTACGTGCTTGATGAGGAGATAAAAATATGCAGAGAGTATGATGGGTAGATTCTTCTTTTATTTTGATATGGTAAAATTGCAATCATGCTAACTTTCTTCCTTGTGTGTACATCGGTTTAATGGAGAATGTGCTCAATTTTATGTATTTATGCAAATCTAGTCAAGGATTCTATTTTGCCAATGTTGTTTTTTTGGGGACGTATAATATGAAGCCATTTTTTTGGAAATGAGTAAAAAATGGCAATTTTTAACGGTATAAAAAAGAATATTCCATTTATTTCTCGTTTCTATGAAATAGTTCTGACTTCATCCACAATATTGTTTTAACCGATTGCAATAACCAAGCAACCCCGCATGTCCATTTCCAACAAACCGAACTAGCTCATGCATTGTATGAAAAGGAGGGATCTTTTGGTTGGTAGGATCTAAAGGATACAAGGATCCTTCTACCCAATGGTCGATATGATTTTTTCCTTACAAACGAAGACTGTGGATTTTGGAAGCTCCCCTTAATCCTAGACTATGTGTGCTTGCATATTCAGCATCCTCGAATGGTGCCATGAGTAAAGCAGTGTAGAGAAGAAGAAGGTGTGGAGAAGCAAGCTTGAAGGTGCAGCACATAGGAAGGGGGAGGGGGAGGAGGAGGAGGGATGGGGGAGGGAGGAATAGCGGTTAAACAGGAGGGATGGAGGGGGAGGACCAATAGGTGTAGAGGGTGAGGGAAGGGGGGAGGACCAATAGGTGTGGAGGGTGAGGAGGAGAAGGCATGGAGGAGGAGGGAGGGAGGAGGTAGGAGAAAGAGGAAGGGGGGAGGAGGATCAGGCGTGGAGGAGGAGGGAGGGGGAGGGGGACAAAATATGAAGAGGGGAGAGGACAAGAGTGGAGATGAGGAGAGAGGGCACAGCTGGAGAGCACACCACAAATGACTAATTGTACACTAGATTTAGTTGAAAATGTAGAATATATACAAACCCATTTAGGGTTAGGGTTAGGGCATCTAACCCTTTCCTTTATAGCACTCTATATGTGTTAGTGCTATGCACATGTAATCACATGATGTTGAGCGTGATCTCTCAACACCTTCCCTCAAGATCAAAATCATGAAGTAGCCCTTCCCTCAAGATGATGATTCTGGGGAATCAAAGAAGTACTGAACATTACATTCCATCACACCGCTATAATGGGAATGTCCTTCCACAGCATCAAACCAAGAGCTTGTCAGTGTTTCTCGAAAAGCTCTTTACCGAGTGGTTTGGTAAAGGTGTCTGAAACATTCTCTTTGCCATCACAATGCTACAGTGTGATGTCACCAAATAACACTCTTTCTCTGATGAAGTGCTCTCTGACATTAATGTCCTTTGTCTTGGAGTGGTATATTGGATTCTTGGCCAATGCTTGAGCCGATTGGTTCTCAGAGTATATTGTTATTGGCTTTGATTCATCAAAGTAATCTATTTCTGACAATAGTCTTCTGAGCCATATAGCCTCACATGCACCTGTAGTGAGTGCCCTGTATTCTTCTTCAGTAAAAGACAAAGAAACAATTGGCTGTTTGTTTGACAGCCATGATATAGCACCTTGACCAAGGAAAATTGCATATCTGTGTGTCGATCTCTTGGTCTCATGACCTCCCGCATAGTCATTGTCATAGTATCCATGCAACTCTGGATGACTTCCTCTGTATTCTATTCCAAACTGTCTTGTATCTCTGATGTATCTCAAGACTCTTTTGGTTGCATTCTAGTGAGACTGTTTTGGGTTTGCCATAAATTATGCAAGTGTACTTACTTCATAACAAATATATGGCCATGTGATAGTCAAATATATAAGAGATCTGATGAGCTGCCTGTAGTATCTATCATTGACTATAGGATTTTCTAAATCTTTAGTAAGTTTCAAACTCTGTTCCATGGGAGTGGCTACAATCTTGCAATCTGCTATGTGAAACTTCTTCAAGAGACTGTCAACATACTTGAGCTGACTCATGAAGGTGCTGTCTAAATCTCTCCATAACTCAATATCAAGACAATAGTGCATAAGTCCAAGATCTTTCATGTCGAACTCTGTAAATAATTCATGTTTTAGCTTTTTGATGAAGCTATCCTTGCTTCCTATCATAATCATATCATCTACTTATAAAAGTGCAATAGTAATGTCTTCCCCTTGAACTTTATAGTAGAGAGTATGATCTGCATTGGATTTCATGTATTCCAAATCTGCAAAATACTTGTAGATTTTGCTATACCATCTTTTGGGTGCTTGCTTTAAGCCGTAGAGACTTTTCTTGAGATGGCAAATCTGATTCTCTTTCCCTGGTTCAACATAACCTGCCGATTGTTTCATGTAGACTTTCTCATCTAGATAACCATTGAGAAATGCATTCTTGACATCGAGCTAATACACATTCCATCTACTGAGCATCGTAGTGATATCAAGAACCATATGGAATCCATCTTTGCTACTGGAGCATAAGTCTCATCATAATCTTGGCCATATTGCTGTGCAAATCCTTTTGCAACTAGTCTGGCTTTGTATCTTTGAATACTTCCATCTGGATTGTACTTCACTTTGTTTACCCATTTGTTTGCTATGGCCTTCTTTCCTGGTGGAAGGTCACATAATTCCCAAGTATTATTCTTATACAAAGCATCCATTTCTTCATTCCTAGCAGTTTGCCATTCTGGCTTGTTTGCTGCATCTTCGAAGTACACTGGCTTTTTTGTAGCCATGATGGTAATCATAAGAGAATAGTTGGTGGTTTCGACCTGAACTGCTTTTCCTTTCTGAACATATGTCAGTTTGGCTAGAGCTCTGCTTTCCCTAGTAGACCATCTGAGCTGTTGTGGCTCTGCTTGGGGTTTTTCTGGCAATTCTAGCTCTTCTTCATCAACCTTTTTTGTAGATGACTGAGTAATTGGTGCGTCTATCTCTTGTGTATTTGAGGTTTTCCATTCTGATTCCTCATCAAAGATTACCTCTCTGGCAATAATGACCTTGCGGTTGATGGGATCATACAACTTGTATGCTTTGCTTTCTTCACTGTATCCAACCATGATGCATTTGCATGACTTCACATCCAATATTCTTCAATGATCGTCATGTATGTGGCCATATGCTATGAAACCAAATATGCGAAGATGCCCAACGTGTGGCTTGTGTCCATTGAATGCTTCATAAGGTGTCATATCCTGTAGTTTGCAATGGCTATTGCTTCTGCCCAATACTAATTTCAAAGATGCTTCTCACTAAGCATTGCTCTATCTGCTAAAGTACCATTCTTCCTTTCACCTTTTGCATTCTGTTGAGGAGTATCTGCACAAGTGAATTGTCTTCGAATGCCATGACTTCTGCAAAAGTTCATGAATGCTAAAGACATGTATTCACCTCCTCTATTAGATCTCATGACTTTGACCTTTCTACCTGTCTGGTTTTCTACCATGGCTTTGAATTCTTGAAATCTGGAAAACACTTTAGATTTCTCTTTCAGAAAATAGACCCAACAATATCTATTATAGTCATCGATGAAAGTCAAGTAGTAAAGTGAACCATTGATGCTACGGGTCTAGGCATAACCCCATACATCTGTATGAATCAAATCAAGAATACCTCTTGCTCAAGAGGTGCTTCTGCCAAAGTTGGTTCGCTTTTGTTTGCCAAAGCAGCATGCTTCACAAACTTTTCCATGAAACTGTAGCTTAGGAATCTCAATTGCCATATTCTGATTCCTGAGATCTAGCAAGCTCTTGAAATTGACATGACCATATCTCTTGTGCCATTTTGTAGATAGTGGCATCTGTTGTGATTGAGCTGACATGGCATGCAAATCTGGTACTGTAGCTAGCATTCTGTACAAGTGTCCTTCCTTGACTTCTTTTCCTACTTGCTGAAACTTTCTAGATTTGTCTTTGATAGTGCATTCATCTCCGTCGAAGATGACCTGGTGTTGTGTTCTGTCATTTGACCTACTGACAAGAGGTTGTTTATGAGCTTCGAAATGTAGAGTACATCTTTTACCAATCCTTTCATACCAGTGAAATTTTTCATAGGGATAATGCATGTCCCTTGAACTAGATTTGATGTATTATCTGCTGTGTAGATGACATTCTTTTGACCTTCTAATGGTTTCATCTCTGTGAACCAGTCCTGATGATTTGGCATATGAGATGATGCACCATTGTCGCTATACTAAGGATCCTGATCTGCTTGGTTGACTTGATAGCTAAAATCCTCTTTTGTATTGAAATCAATGTCAAGATACACTGTATCAAATTTTTGCATTTCCTTGTTTGCAACTTTGCTTATCAATATCCATTGATGATTGTTGCTTTCTTTCTGACAATTGGTGTTGCTAAATTGACTTGATAGCTAAAATCCTCTTTTGTATTGAAATCAATGTCTAGATACACTGTATCAAATTTTTGCATTTCCTCGTTTGCAAGAAACATATTCCCATGTTCAGAATGTCCACCACCATGATTTCCTCTTTTGCAGAAATTCCCTCGATTACTGCTTGATTGACCACCTTGGTTGTACTACTTCTGTGACTGCTGGTGCTATGACAATAGGTGGAGTACAACTAATGCTAGCTAGACCGTTCAATGGTCTAGCTGTAGATCCATCAATATGCTCCCATTTGTCTTGAAGTACAAGAATGGTCTCCATTCGGTATCTCCATGTTCCATAATTGGAGTTTTCTAGCTTAGCAGATGCCTCCAAATTGAGGTTGCTAGTCGTAGACATGGTGGAAGAAATGTACTCAAAGTGTCAGGAAAATCACTGTCTGAATCAACTGCAAAACACTGACTATGGCAAGTGAAATATGAACTGTCAGTGAAGGTAGAAATGCAATATATATAATCAGATCTGAACTACAAGGCTTGTGGCAAATGATGCCGAGAATAGCCAAGAGGCTTTACAAGGCTTGAAATGATGTGCACAATGTTGTGAAATAGCCAAATAGGCTTTACAATGATGGCATGTGTGTGTGAAGTCAAATCATGTGCTATCTACCCACTCATCAACTGGTGATGCCTCTGAACACTTTGAAGTCTGCTCACTGAACTGATGAAGGTCAAGTTTCAGGTAATGTGATGATGTGAAACCGTATGTGAGCATAGGGATTGACTCCGAGTAGGAACTAGTTAGGAATTTTGGGCATGGCTTAAACTGCAACTTGGAGAAATTCAAAGCATCGAAACTTTATGGAGATCTAGTCTACTCTGATCTAGATCTATACCAACTATTGATCGAAGAAAGAACAGCATATAATATATTTTTCTTTGGTTCTTTTTATGTGCTGGGTTAGATGCGTCGATGTAGAAGCTGATGTGCGTGTAGGAAGTGGATTTGTCGACGACGAGGCTCAAAAGTGAGTGATACTTGTGCCAAAATGTGTGTGTGATGTGGCGAGCGCGTAGAGCACAAAAAATCAAGCAATTTTTTGAGCGCCATCAAATTCTTCCTAGATCAAGAGATACGACTTGATCTAGTAGGTGGAGGGGCAAAAAAAGGGTGCAAAGTGCTAAATGATGATGTGGCACTCAAGGTCACATGCAGTGGTTTTCCTACCAAGGGACTGTGCTTGTGAAGTACTGATTGAGGTGGCAGGTAGGTGCACATGTAGTGTGTGCACAGTGTGCCTGTGAAGGGGCAGCAGTGCCTAGCAAGCCACAGATGATGTGGCAGATGACATAGTCAAAGCTGATGTGGCATGTTGACATGGCTTGATGATGTGGCATGATGACATGGTAGTTGACATAGCTTTTTGATGTGGTATATAAGCTGCAACGTGTCAATCTTCCCTGGATGCTGACGGGGCACGCAGGGTGCCAGATGACATGGCAACTGGAAAATAAGGCTGCCACATGGTAGTCTCTTGACCACACCTGTGTGTGGTGACCACATGTGGATAAGTAAGCTTAGCCCCAAGGATAAGGTTAGTGGAGAGCCATGTGTCGTCTCCTAAGGTCTGTGAACCTTGAAGATGTAAAGAAACGAAGATGGCGTGATGCTCTAAACAGCGAGGGCAAGGCAATGGCAAAGAGCTAGCTATGGAGCACTGCATGCTGAGTGGCCGTGGACTTCCTAGAGTAGAGGCTCCTTGTAGATATGGGTTGATGGAAGAGCCATGAAGAAGGCATTTTGCATAGTTGGAGCCGTGAAGCGGGCAGTCAAAGCCATGAAGTAAGCAGTCGGAGCCGTGAAGCATCGTTGTTGAGTCGTGGGTGGTCCTCAGCGGTGTTTATTGTAGAGTTCGGGGCTACATGCTTCTGAAGGTGACGAGAGAGAGAGAGCAAGTCGTCGATGGAGGTCGCTGTGATAGCGTAGCTACTAGGCATTACAGAGCGTGGAGTTGAAGGCGTGGAAGCCTTGGATGCATCACAATTGCTAAGAGCATTGTGGAGAGGCTCATTGGAGAAGCGTTGGCATTGCATCAAGTCGCCTTGTGTGCAAAAGATTTTGAAGGCGCTGTTCAAAGAGTCCGTTGCCTGTGGTAGGCTTGGGCGCTACGCTCGTTGTAGTTGTAGATAGGCTTTTGGCTTACCTGCATTCAAGGACCTTGGACGTGGCTTAGAGTGGCTGCCGACCGTGAGGATAAGGTAGCTGCATGAATAGAGTTTGAAGCACACAACCGCTTGGCCCGAGGACTTCACGAGTCAGTCTATTTTGAGCACTTGGTTGCTGCAAGTTGAAGAAGAACCTTTAGTTGCTTTGGCCCTATGGTCTAGCCAAGAAACCATTTGTAGAGCACTCGACTACTTTGATCTAGCATGCTAGCGAAAGAAGAGATGTTCTGTCACGAATAGAAAAGTCTCTTTGGAGACTCTTTTTCTAAATAATCTCTCTCTTTTGTCACAACATAGAAATATCTCTCAGAGAATCTTCAAGAAGGCAAATGATGGAAAATTGTCAATGAATGGAAATCTTTCCTTCCTCTCAGCAAAAATCTCAAAACCCAAATTCTCTCAAAGCAATGACAATGGCTGAAATTCTATCTCTCATGAAATGTGTGGATGGAAATTCTCTCTATCACTCAACGGAAGTGAATGGAACACTTAGTCTCTCAATCTCTTGATCTGTCGATTGATCTCTCGTGCTCTCACAAGAAGGATGGCGCCTCAGCAAAAGGTAGAACCATGCTCTAATACCATGACAAAATATGATGAGGGAAGAGGAGAAGAGTGGAGATGAGGAGAGAGGGCACATCTAGAGAGCACACCACAAATGACTAACTGTACACTAGATTTAGTTGAAAATGTAGAATATATACAAACCCATTTAGGGTTAGGGCATCTAACCCTTTCCTTTATAGCACTCTATATGTGTTAGTGCTATGCACATTTAATCACATGATGTTGAGTGTGATCTCTCAATAGAGGGGAGGAGTAGTAGGCATGGAGGAGGGAGGGAGGGGGAGGGGAGGAGGAGCAGGCGTGAAGGAGGAAGGGAGAGGGAGGAGGAGGGAGGGGGAGGAGGGAGTGAGGAGGGGGAGAGGGAGGGAGGGAGGAAGGAGAGAGGAGGAGAGAGGGAATTCAAAATTCAAATTTTGAATTTTGAATTTGTTGGTTCCCACCTAGGAGTAAGAGTTGTGTAAGAGGTGTAAGAGGTGGGGTCAATTGTGGGCTTAACCCACCTAGGTAAGGGGGGGTTAGGACTTTTTGGCCCCTCCCATGGCCCCTTCATTATGACTAATCCAATTCTTAATCCATTCCTTATGAGGCCCTTTTGAGACCCAATTTCTCCCCTAATGCAAGAATTATGCAAAGGCTGCATCATACTAAAGTCAAAGAAGAGAATGTGTCCTTTGTTCGCACAGGACCATCCTCAAGGCTACTAGTCCATGATTGCATGAACCGCTTATCAATAGAACTGAAACATGCATTCAAAATTCTATTGTTTGATGGTAATGTTGTCTGCATGTTGATGAACATTGGCACAAGTACACATGTCAACTGCAATTCATTGATCATTGATGAGATGACGCAACCACCGTCCATCTTCCCACTATTTCCAACAACTCAAAAAAGAAAGTACAAAACATGGAAAAAGCAAGATGAGCATCAAATATCTCATTTCATGTCTGCCTTTCCACACCAATCTTCAACAAAGGATATTGGAACATCTTTCCCATGCATAGGTCAACCAATCAAAAAAAGTTTACAGTGGATGAAGTGGTAAAGAAGATTTACCATATCCGCAAGCACCAATGCACCTCAGAGGTTAGCAACACCAATTGTCAGAAAGAAAGCAACAATCATCAATGGATATTGATAAGCAAAGGCATGCACATGCCACTCACCAAAGGAAGACCTCGTCAAACAAGAGAAAAAGGAGTGAAATCTCTAAGGAGGAGTTTTATCAATTGAAAATAAGTGATTGTCCCCAGTCTTCATGTGGATATTGTGGCATAATAGCATTTGCAAGGAGGATTAGATGACTTAGCAAGGACAACGACTTGTTCTTACAAGAAGAACACATACTTTCTACAAACATTTCATTTGTAGAGCGATGCTATTGTTGCACTTGTGCAAAGCAAATAAGAAGAAAGCAAGTGCCAAAGTTTTGCAACAAGAATATGACTCTCAATGAACCATCTCATTTTGCTTCCACATTGAATAACGTTGAGGGCCGACTCATTTCCATTAGAATTCCATTTTCTCAAATTAGGCAATTGTCATATGATGGCCAATTTGGGAATGCGAGGTAGTGTTGTTAATGTTTTTGCGGATGTGCAAAAAGCTCAAACCGTTCTACCTCGATTCATTAATGTCATAGCAACAAGCATGGTGTCACTAAAACGCAAACTTGAATATGATCACAGCTACATGTTTGGCCTTGTACGCCCCACTATGACAATGAAATCCTTGAATGAGTTGATTGCAACACCACTATATAAGGAGAATGGTGTCCAGTTGAATACGATGTGGGTGAAACACATGCAAAGTCTTGAATGCCCAAGCGCAAGCATTGATCACATAGAGAGCACATTTCAAAATGAGGACATGGACGACCATAGCACACACTAACACCTTCGTACATGGTATTTATGCAGCATAACAAGTAATTGACTTTGAGGACCGTGTTGTGAACGTTGCACCCTTTGAAGGATTCTCGCTATTGAGCATTCTAAATGACAAACATTTCGAGGAGCTTGCTTTCCCAACTTTGTTTTTTGGACACAAAAGAAAGTACAAGTTACCTTCTACAACAACATTCCAAATGATAGCGCAATGGGAACTGAGAAACAAAGACCAAATATTTGCACTATCAATCGAGAACTTATTCTTCAAAACCATGAAAATCATGGTAAAGCAAGTTGTTTCATTGACGTGGGTTCGAATGTGAAAAGGACAACTAAGAGGAAGAACACTACGAACACAAGATGCAACAATGGACACGAACATTATTGCAATCAAACATTGTCTACAAAGACTTCGTGTCCTTAAGAACATCAATCGATTATAAAAACCAACTTAAGAAGAACTTGTTTGCAATGCTCTAGCAATTAGGTGCACCCGCCTTATTTGTGACACTATCAACAACTGAGAGACTATGGGGGCCACTTGTTGACTGCTTAAATCAACTGAGGGAACCAAATAATGACCAACATAACATCTCCTCTAGTTCTCATGTGCGTGAGTTGATCCAATTGAATCCTATAACAACAGCACAATACTATGTGCACAAGCTCGAACCTTTAAAAAAACTACTTCGAAAAGACAACACGATTGTAAGAGAGGTTGAGGACTACTTCTTTGTGACGAAGTTCCAAAACAGAGGAGGCCAACACGACCATGGCTTGCTTTGGATCAAAGACGCTCCAAGCCTTACGAATTCGACACCAGATGACATTGTTAAGTTCATTGACAAATACATCACAAAAAATATCCAACTGTTGGGCTTACAAGAGAAGGACATTCAAACCCATAGACACCAAAAAACATGTCGCAGGCCCAGAAGATGATGCAGATTTGGATTTTCGAGACCACCAATGTGCGAGACAATGATCATTTGGCAAGACGATGAACAATGGAACTTCAACACACAAGATGTTAAGCACATCAACAAAGTAATAGAAGCAACCAACATTGAAAGTGTGGACTATGAGGCGTTCCTTAATCATGTTGGTCTAACAGAAGACCAATACATCACAACCTTAAGAGTGAGAGTGACACAGTCGACTATATTGTTAAAAATACATCCCAAGGACATATACACAAACAAATTGAACCCTAAATTATCGAAGCTATGGGGAGCGAACACCGACATACAGTTCATTCTAATTCCTCATGGAGCAACCACATATTGTACATTTGGCAAAGGCAAAAAAAGCAACCTTGGATGCTGTTAAAGAGGCAATAGACCAATGTGAGCACCATCCAATGAAAGAGTGAGAAAAATGGGAAACACAATATTAAACATGCAGCACATCCATGCGTAGCAAGCTGTCTACCTCTCCTTGTCATTACCCCACTAACAAGCAACACAAGAGAGTTTACATACATAAACACTAGCATAGTGGACAAACAGACACTATTGCTAAAGTGATAATGGCAACTTGAGCAAATGGATCCCAAAAGCACAAACATATTTTTTGATGACATAGTTAGAAAGTATAAGAAAAGAATTGCAAGCCTGCACGACCTTTGCCTAGCACAATTTGCAAGCCAATATACATGCATTGGACGAAAAGCCAAGACCAGGAAAAGGCGCAAGATAATTAGATTCAAAAACTTACCATAAACTCTTTAGACAACTGAACGGCAAACAACACCTAATCATTGAAGATATTTTGCTAAATAAAAGAAAGAATCCAGGAACTTCGATCCAGCTATTACTGTCTGGAAACGAAGATGTTTGTGCTTCTACTCATTGTTCAGGAACTTCTTCGGCACTACTCACATAAAGAAACAATCAATACAATGAAAGATAGAGCACTATCTCTAGCGTACACTAGCAAAGCAACTAGAAATATTCACGACTGCACACTACAATCAGCGCTGGATTTACCACTAATTCTTGCAAACTATGTAGGCCTCACGCTGGACAAATTACAAAGACTATCCATTGATAGTAATCGATGAAATCTCTCTAGGGCAAAACACATTCGCATCTGTTGACATGTGCATGCATGAGATAAAGCACAAACATTCCGAACCCTTCAGCGGGATAGATGTTCTACTATGTGGGGACTTGTGCCAAGCAATCCCAACTAAAGACAACTGGATCTTCAATGAAAAACGTACAACCTCGACAATATCAAGCAACTTCTAGAAGAATCAAATAAAGTACTAAGAGCTACAACAACCACTGAGGCAGAAGGACAACTTATACTTACACATCCTGAACAAAATCAGAGTGGGCAACCACACGGAGCAAGATATCAACACACTCAATAGGCTATATCATCGGTAGCCTTCAAAATAGGAACACATTCCTTACCTTTTCTACACAAACACTCAAAAAGATAAGCACAATGATGAAGTATTCACAATACTACAAGGAGAGGCCCACATCATACAAGCAATAGACTAAAGAAAAAAGACATGCAGAAAGTCATTTAAAATATCGAAAGACCCTGCATGGGATCAAACACAACCCAAAAACCAGAAGTTGTATGGGTAAAATTTCAAGATGCAAACATTGGACGCAATGCCAGATATATGAATAAAATACCTTCTACAACAACATACCAACTGATAGCGCGATGGGAACTGAGAAACAAAGACCAAAGATTTGCACTATCATGGTAAAGCAAGTTGTTTCCTTGACGTGGGTCCGAATGCGAAAAGGACAACTAAGAGGAAGAACACTACAAGCACAAGATGCAACAATGGACACGAACATTGTTGCAATCAAACATTGTCTACAAAGACTTCGTGTCCTTAAGAACATCAATCAATTATGAAAACCAACTTAAGAAGAACTTGTTTGCAATGCTCTGGCAATTAGTTGCACCCGCCTTCTTTGTGACACTATCAACAATTGAGAGACTATGGGGGCCACTTGTTGACTGCTTAAATCAACTGAGGGAACCAAATAACGACCAACAAAACATCTCCTCCAGTTCTCATGTGCATGAGTTGATCCGATCAAATCCTATAACAACAGCACAATACTATGTGCACAGGTTCCAAGCTTTGAAAAAACTACTTCGAAATGACAACACGATTGTAAGAGACGATGAGCACTACTTCCTTGTGACAGAGTTCCAAAACAGAAGAGGCCAACATGACCACGACTTGCTTTGGATCAAAGACGCTCCAAGCCTTACGAATTCGACACCAGATGACATTGTTAAGTTCATTGACAAATACATCACAACAAATATCCAACTACTGGGCTTACAAGAGAAGGACACTCAAATCCATAGACACTAAAAAACATGTCGCAGGCCTAGAAGATGATGCAGATTTGGATTTTCGAGACCACCAATACGTGAGACAATGATCATTTGGCCATTGCAAGACGATGAACAATGGAACTTGAACACACAAGATGTTAAGCACATCAACAAAATAATAGAAGAAACCAACATTGAAAGTGTGGACTATGAGGCGTTCCGTTATAATGTGGGTCTAACAAAAGACCAATACATCACAGCCTTAAGAGTGAGAGTGACACAGCCCACTATATTGTTAAAAATACATCCCAAAGACATATACACTAACAACTTGAACCCTAAATTATCGAAGCTATGGGGAGCGAACACCGACATACAGTTCATTCTAATTCCTGACAGAGTAATGGCATATTCTACATCCGACAAAGGCAAACAAAGCAACCTTGGATGCTGTTAAAGAGGCAATAGACCAATGTGGAGCACCATCCAATGAAAGAGTGAGAAAAATGGGAAACACAATATTAAACATGCAGCACATCCGTGCGTAGCAAGCCGTCTACCTCTCGTTATCATTACCCCACTGACAAGCAGCACAAGAGAGTTTACATACATAAACACTAGCACAGTGGACGAATACACAATATTGCTAAAGTGATGATGGCAACTTGAGCAAATGGATTCCAAAAGCACAAACATATTTTTTGATGACATGTTACAAAGTATAAGAAAAGAATTGCAAGCATGCACGACCTTTGCCTAGCACAATTTGCACGCCAATATACATGCATTGGAGGAAAAGCCAAGGCAAGGAAAAGGCCCAAGATAATTAGATTCAATAACTTACCATAAACTTTCTAGACAATTGAACGACAAACAATGCCTAATCATTGAAGATATTATTTTAAAGAAATTAAAGAATCCAGTAACGCCGATCCGGCTATTACTGTCTGGAAACGAAGACGTATGTGCTTCTACTCATTGTTCAGGAACTTCTTCGGCACTACTCACATAAAGAAACAATCAATACAATGAAACATAGAGCACTATCTCTAGCGTACACTAGCAAAGCAGCTAGAAACATTGACGACTGCACACTACAATCGGAGCTTCATTTACCACTAATTCTTGCAAACTATGTAGGCCTTACGTCATACAAATTACAAACACTATCCATTGATAGTAATCGATGAAATCTCTCTACTAGGGCAAAACACATTCGCATCTGTTGACATGCGCATGCGTGAGATAAAGCACAAACATTCTGCCCTTTAGCGAGATAGATGTTCTACTATGTGGGGACTTGTGCCAAGCAATCCCAACCAAAGACAATTGGATCTTCAACAAAAAACGTACAACCTTGACAATATCAAGCAACATCTCGAAGAATCAAATAAAGTACTAAGAGCTACAACAACCATTGAGGCAAAAGGACAGCCTATACTTACACATCCTGAACAAAATCAGAGTGGGCAACCACACGGAGCAAGATATCGACACACTCAATAGGCTATATCATCGGTAGCCTTCAAAACAGGAACACATTCCTCACCTTTTCCACACAAACGCTCTAAAAGATAAGCACAACGATGAAGTATTCACAATACTACAAGGAGAGGCCCACGTCATACAAGCAGTAGACTAAAGAAAAAAGACATGCAGAAAGTCATTTAAAATATCAAAAGACCCTAAATGTACGGGAGGAATCCACTTGAATTAAATCTAAAAATTGGAATGATTATTGAAATATGCTAATGAAACTTGGTTTGTGCATGGGATCAAACACAACCCAAAAACCAGAAGTTGTATGGGTAAAATTTCAGGATGCAAACATTGGACGCAATGCTAGATATATGAATAAAATACCTTCTACAACAACATACCAAATGAGAGCACGATGGGAACTGATAAACAAAGACCAAAGATTTGCACTATCAATCAAGAACTTATTCTTCAAAACCATGAAAATCATGGTAAAGCAAGTTGTTTCCTCGACTTGGGTCTGAATGCGAAAAGGACAACTAAAAGGAAGAACACTACGAGCACAAGATGCAACAATGGACACGAACATTGTTGCAATCAAACATTGTCTACAAAGACTTCGTGTACTTAAGAACATCAATCAATTATAAAAACCAACTTAAGAAGAACTTGTTTGCAATGCTCCGGTAATTAGGTGCACCCACCTTCTTTGTGACACTATCAACAACTGAGAGACTATGGGGGCCACTTGTTGACTGCTTAAATCAACTGAGGGAACCAAATAATGACCAACAGAACATCTCCTCCAGTTCTCATGTGCATGAGTTGATCCGATCGAATCCTACAACAAGAGCACAATACTATGTGCACACGTTCGAAGCTTTGAAAAAACTACTTCGAAAAGACAACACGATTGTAAGGGATGTTGAGGACTACTTCTTTGTGACGGAGTTCCAAAACAAAGGAGGCCAACACGACCATGGCCTACTTTGGATCAAAGACACTCCAAGACTTACGAATTCGACACCAGATGACATTGTTAAGTTCATTGACAAATACTTCACAACAAATATCCAACTGCTGGGCTTACAAGAGAAGGACATTCAAATCCATAGACACCAAAAAACATGTCGCAGGCCCAGAAGACGATGCAGATTTAGATTTCCGAGACCACCAATGCACGAGACAATGATCATTTGGCCATTACAGGATGATGAACAATGGAACTTCAACACACAAGATGTTAAACACATCAACAAAATAATAAAAGAAGCCAACATTGAAAGTGTGGACTCTAAGGTGTTCCTTAATCATATTGGTCTAGCAGAAGACCAATACATCACAACCTTAAGAGTGAGAGTGACACAGCCCACTATATTGTTAAAAATATATCCCAAAGACATATACACTAACAACTTGAACCCTAAATTATCGAAGCTATGGGGAGCGAACACTGACATACAATTCATTCTAATTCCTCATGGAGCAACCGCATATTGTACATCCGGCAAAGGCAAACAATGCAACCTTGGATGCTATTAAAGAGGCAATAGACCAATGTGGAGCACCATCCAATGAAAGAGTGAGAAAAATGGGAAACACAATATTAAACATGTAGCACATCTATGCGTAGCAAGCCGTCTACCTCTCGTTGTCATCACCCCACTAACAAGCAGCACAAGAGAGTTTACATACATAAACACTAGCATAGTGGACGAACACACACTATTGCTAAAGTGACGATGGCAACTTGAGCAAATGGATCCCAAAAGCATAAACATATTTTTTGATGACATAGTTACAAAGTATAAGAAAAGAATTGCAAGCCTGCACGACCTTTGCCTAGCACAATTTGCAAGCCAATATACATGCATTGGAGGAAAAGCCAAGACAAGGAAAAGGCCCAAGATAATTAGATTCAATAACTTACCATAAACTTTTTGGACAACTAAACGACAAACAACGCCTAATCATTGAAGATATTTTGCTAAAGAAAAGAAAGAATCCAGGAACGACGATCCGGCTATTACTGTTTGGAAACGAAGATGTATGTGCTTCTACTCATCGTTCAGGAACTTCTTCGGCACTACTCACATAAAGAAACAATCAATACAATGAAACATAGAGCACTATCTCTAGCGTACACTAGCAAAGCAGCTAGAAACATTGACGACTGCACACTACAATTAGTGCTGCATTTACCACTAATTCTTGCAAACTATGTAGGCCTCACGTTGGACAAATTACAAACACTATCCATTGATAATAATCGATGAAGTCTCTCTACTAGGGCAAAACACATTCGCATCTATTGACATGCGCATGCGTGAGATAAAGCACAAACATTCCGAACCCTTCAACGGGATAGATGTTCTACGATGTGGGGACTTGTGCCAAGTAATCCCATTCAAAGACAACTGGATCTTCAACGAAAAACGTACAGCCTTGACAATATCAAGCAACGTCTAGAAGAATCAAATAAAGTACTAAGAGCTACAACAACCACTGAGGCAGAAGGACAGCCTATACTTACACATCCTGAACAAAATCAGAGTGGGCAACCACACGGAGCAAGATATCGACACACTCAATAGGCTATATCATCGGTAGCCTTCAAAACATGAACACATTCCTCACCTTTTCTACACAAACGCTCTAAAAGATAAGCACAATGATGAAGTATTCACAATACTACAAGGAGAGGCCCACGTCATAGAAGTAGTAGACTAAAGAAAAAAGACATGCAAAAAGTCATTTAAAATATCGAAAGACCTTAAATGTACGGGAGGAATCCACTACGAGTTAAATCTAAAAATTAGAATGATGATTGAAATATGCTCATGAAACTTGGTTTGTGCATGGGATCAAACACAACCCAAAAAGCAGAAGTTGTATGAATAAAATTTCAGGATGCAAACATTGGACGCAATGCTAGATATACGAATAAAATACTATATGAAAGTGACACATCGAAAAGTTGGACACCCATACTTTGAATACTGAGAGAATTCCAAATGGGAAAAAACCAACTCAATCGTGTGACATGGAGACAATTTCCCATCAAACCAGTGTCCGCTAGAACTATCCATCGATCATAAGGACTATCAACGGACTCATTAGCATTGGATCCAACTAACCTAAGAACACATGACCTTGTATACACAACCCTATCAAGAGTACATAATCCAGAAAACCTTTACTTTTGAAACAAAATATAAACAAAAACTATAAAAGTTGACAACGTACTACAAGAGATCTAGAGGCTACAACAAACATGTGAAGGGCCTCCTGATCAGATCAACTTACATGCACATGAGAAAACAAATCTAACTTTCTAGTTGCTTAACACTTACTCAACCATTGTACATACAAAAGACATCCTACCAAGCAATAGCATTGCAGCAGCAAACATCTTGTTTCCAAGAAACAAAATGAAAGACAAACAAGTGCTGCATATTCCACAATTCAAAAGTATAAACAGAGAAGATGGACTTGGAATTGCAACCTACTGCAATGAAACGATCGACATTACAGAAGCACATTACGCCAACAAAGAAGGCGCCCAATGCTTATTGACCATCATCCAAACAAAAAACAAACAAAAAATAGCTATTATCAACGTATACAAGACACCGAAAATAAAAATAGAGCATTTAATAAAAAACCTACAAACAATTTGTACGCATGTAATGGAAGACAAATTAACATACATAGTCAGTGACTTTAACATTAACTACAAAATGAATACAAAACAACTCTCTATGGATTTTTTTTATAAGTTAGTTTCGTTAAGAAGCTAAACTTTTATATTGGCGTCGAAAGTTTGTATGCTTTAATAAAAATAAATGTTTGAAACATTCGCAAGGATTTGTAACTTTTATGCACTAGACTAGACTCTGACATGTACATGGAAGAGAGTCTTGACCATGCAAGAGAGGAGATAGAAGTAGATCAAGCATTGAGCCTACTTTAAGAGCCCCCAGCAAGAGTAGAGCAAGAATTTGCATCAGAGACCGCTAACCCAGAAGTAGACTTATGTTCATTGTCCCCCCTCATCATTGATGGAGAAGAGTATGTATTCCTCCATGATATAGAGGCTCTTCTTGGACTACGAGAGGACCAGGCACTTGGCGTCCTATCTGGGTTCAATGTTGACACATGTCAAAGATCTTGGGGTTTTAAGTTTTGAAGAGTAGACAATGGAAGAGTTTCTCTTGACTATGCTGGTTTCATTGAGGGATGCAGACATGTCCATATATGATGCACAACCCTCTCATCCAAAAGCTTCCACCTCCAAGATAGGTCAAGAGAAAGCTTCGACCTCCCAAATGGAACATCACACAGCACCAAGTTCCATCAACATTGCAAATGATGAAGGGATAGAAGCCGCCGACGCTGTAGTGGGGTAAGTTCGAACGATATTTTGTATTTTGATGTACTTTTGGTATATTCTTTTTTGTCGGTCTTCTAATGTTTGTTGAATTGTTGTAGGAGGCATTTGAGGTTTGATGAACTCTCATCTCGACGGGGTAATGTTCGTAGTGCATTTGGGTGAGATCATTCTTTGGTCCATTACCTGGACAACTTCACAGAGCACCTCGTGGTCTTCCACAACAAGTTTTCTCCTCGACGGCCTGTGGAGCTGCTGAAATGCAAGGCATTATCGCGGGCTATCGGATACTTCAAAATTACTCAGAATACCGACAAGGTGATTTTGGTACCCCGCTTGGTTGCTATCAATGCTTTTGGATTGAACATTCATGGCAGGGCATTGACGACAACAGCTATGTCTTTGGCAGCATGATAGGAGGATATTAGTGCTATTGCAGCTAGGTTTATATCTAGGAGTCCATTAGGGGATTCAAAGACCCTTATTCTCAATGTACTCAAACTAGCTAAGAAGAAAGATAGCGTGTGAGGCCTCTTGTAAATATAAACATATATTTCAATGGATAGATGACTTTAATGACTACATGTCTTTCTTATTTGTTTTAAGTATCATGAATTCATAATATTTATTCCATTGTTTTTTTTTTAAGTCGTTGATGATATATTTGTTCCAACCTTTTAATTGTGTTAATTGAATGCATTTCTAGCCAGTGGCTACAATCTTGCAATCTGCTATGTGAAACTTCTTCAAGAGACTGTCAACATACTTGAGCTGACTCATGAAGGTGCTGTCTGTCTGAATCTCTCCATAACTCAATATCAAGACAATAGTGCATAAGTCCAAGATCTTTCATGTCGAACTCTGTAAATAATTCATGTTTTAGCTTTTTGATGAAGCTATCCTTGCTTCCTATCATAATCAGATCATCTACTTATAAAAGTGCAATCGTAATGTCTTCCCCTTGAACTTTGTAGTAGAGAGTATGATCTGCATTGGATTTCATGTATTCCAAATCAGCAAAATACTTGTAGATTTTGCTATACCACCTTTTGGGTGATGGGATATCTCAAGGTGTATGCCTCAGGCACACCTTGGTTTCTATGTGTGAGTGCTAAAGGCACAGTTAGGTGCCCACAAGCACAGTTAGGTGGTGGAGAGCCACATAGGATGATTGAGAGAATCTAGGAGCTGATTGAGGAGATGATTGTGGAGCTCTGAAGTCATCAGTGATGTCAGTGAGCATGTATGAGGTGCCTACTTAAGGACCTCACTCTTCTTCATTCTACAAGCAAGTAATGCAAGTATTCTAAGTTTGTGTCCACTCTTTCCTTTCCTTTCAGCTTACCAACATGGTATCAGAGCCCTTTGATCCCCCTTGAGCCCCCATTTCTGCCACATCATCATCTTCTTCTTCACCATCTCTCCCTCTTCTTCCCAAAATTTGCTTAAGCTTGTTCTCCTCCGGTTCTCAGCCATTTCCCACGTCCTTCCTGCTGGAGATCCACCTTGAAGGGGCAAACCTCTGGCTAAGAGGAATCAAAGAAAACCGTGCCCGTTTCGTCGCCATTACATGATTTTTGTCGATTCTTCCTTCTGCGTTTTCTCTCAGCACACCTTATCTTCCTCTAATTCCTTTCAGGGGTAGATTCTCCATGCCTTGGGCTATCCTGTGGTGAAATCTGAGCAGCAATGGTTGCTTATTCAAGCTGAAAACAGAGAAAAACCAGTCGACGTTGGAAAGGCAAGCTATGGAGTTCTTACGCCTTTTTGCACCTCTTCTTCCCAGAGGATCTTCTGTGGTATAATAGCTCTCTTTTGCCTTGAAAACCCCCTTTTCCTTTGGTTTGAAGAGTGAGCTACAAGCCCTCCAAGTTCAGCCTTTTAGTTTTGACAGTTTTGGACAAGTTTTTGAAGATGATGCTACATAAAATGCTACTCTAGCATTTCTGGTTTTTTGAATCTTTCAATAACTTCAGTACAAGTGTGGCTTCAGTTTTATTTTGAATTGCTAGACCTGGTTTTGATTGGAAAGTATTCATTTTAGCCACCTCTATGAAGCATGTAAGAAGAAGCATCATTGTTTGAAATTTGGTCACAAGACTTTGCTACATTAAATGCTTATATTTTGAAGCATTTCAGTTGTTATTCTAAGCCCTGTAAGAGAGAAGACAGTGCCCAATACCTGGGTTAGACCCTCTCATGGCTTGCTTATGCAAAATATGTGAAAAGCCAAAACATAAAGCAATGTCTTGTTATGCTACAAACGATGAAAATGCCAACCTGACTTCCTTGTTGAAGATTGCCAAAACAATGGTTGCCAAAAAGGAAGCAACTACAAAGCCAGAGATCTACCCTCTCATGGCACTTTTATTTGACTCCAAGTACAAGAAAAAGATGAAGGTCAGATACCTAAGATATGCTTCTCTACACAACTATGGAGATGACAATATAATTTTTCTCTTGAAGGATATGATTTTCAGATCCACTTGTTCTATCATAGTACCATCTTATAAGGCACTAGACATTGCCCATGTGGTAAGACCTTGCCTTGACATGGATATTTTGCCTCCACAAGATGAGGCATCCCATGAAGATTATGCATTTTAAAACATCTCTATGTATGCTCCAGATCTCTCTTTTTATGTCAAGGTACTCAACCTGGATAGTCCTCCAAAATGAATGAAATAAACTATTGTGTTTTGTGTGTTTTGTAAACACCTCTAGTCACCTTATGATGTAGGCCATGTGTATGTTTTGCTCCATGGTACCTCCTGCAGACATTGTGTGCATGTACATGCAGGGGAGATAACCATTGGAAGGTCTTTTTGTATCCCTTTTGTTTACCTTACACCCAAGGGAACCCTTACTAGCATGAGAACCTAGCCATAGATTTATCCTTGACCACCATGAGATGGCATGAGAAACTATGAGACTAGATGTATCCTTGACATAGCCTGAGGCATTCCCTTGAGGGGGGGTTTGATGGGATATCTCAAGGTGTATGCCTCAGGCACACCTTGGTTTCTATGTGTGAGTGCTAGAGGCATAGTTAGGTGCCCACAAGCACAGTTAGGTGGTGGAGAGCCACATAGGATGATTGAGAGAATCTAGGATCAGATTGAGGAGATGATTGTGGAGCTCTGAAGTCATCAGTGATGTCAGTGAGCATGTATGAGGTGCCTACTTAAGGACCTCACTCTTCTTCATTCTACAAGCAAGTAATGCAAGTATTCTGAGTTTGTGTCCACTCTTTCCTTTCCTTTTAGCTTACCAACATTGGGTGCTTGCTTTAAGCTGTAGAGACTTTTCTTGAGATGGCAAATCTGATTCTCTTTCCCTGGTTCAACATAACCTGCCGATTGTTTCATGTAGACTTTCTCATCTAGATAACCATTGAGAAATGCATTCTTGACATCAAGCTAATACACATTCCATCTACTGAGCATCGTAGTGATATCAAGAACCATATGGAATCCATCTTTGCTACTGGAGCATAAGTCTCATCATAATCTTGACCATATTGCTGTGCAAATCCTTTTGCAACTAGTCTGGCTTTGTATCTTTGAATACTTCCATCTGGATTGTACTTCACTTTGTTTACCCATTTGTTTGCTATGGCCTTCTTTCCTGGTGGAAGGTCGCAAAATTCCCAAGTATTATTCTTATACAAAGCATCCATTTCTTCATTCCTAGCAGTTTGCCATTCTGGCTTGTTTGCTGCATCTTCGAAGTACACTGGCTTTTTTATAGCCATGATGGTAATCATAAGAGAATAGTTGGTGGTTTCGACCTGAACTACTTTTCCTTTCTGAACATATGTCAGTCTGGCTAGAGGTCTGCTTTCCCTAGTAGACCATCTGAGCTGTTGTGGCTCTGCTTGGGGTTTTTCTTGCAATTCTAGCTCTTCTTCATCAACCTTTTTTGTAGATGATTGAGTAATTGGTGCGTCTATCTCTTGTGTATTTGAGGTTTT